>NW_025752795.1:0-5000 GCF_021184085.1 Oncorhynchus gorbuscha
CGATTGGGGATCCATAATAAACCCCAGGAAGAGTAGCTGCTGCCTTGGCAGAAACGATTGGGGATCCATAATAAACCCCAGGAAGAGTAGCTGCTGCCTCGGCAGAAACTATTGGAGATCCATAATAAACCCCAGGAAGAGTAGCTGCTGCCTTGGCAGAAACTATTGGGGATCCATAATAAATACAAATACAAATAACATGATGCAGCCACCACCATGCTTGAAAATATGAAGATTGGTACTCAATATGAAGAGTGGTAGTCAATATGAATAGTGGTACTCCAATGTGAATAGTGGTACTCAGTATGAAGAGTGGAAGTCAATATGAAGAGTGGTACTCAATATGAATAGTGGTACTCAATATGAAGAGTGGTACTCAATATGAATAGTGGTACTCAATATGAATAGTGGTACTCAATATGAAGAGTGGTACTCAATATGAAGAGGGGTAGTCAATATGAAGAGGGGTAGTGGTAGTCAATATGAAGAGGGGTAGTCAATATGAAGAGTAACTCAATATGAAGAGTGGTACTCAATATGACGAGTGGTACTCAATATGAAGAGTGGTACTCAATATGAATAGTGGCACTCAATATGAAGAGTGGTACTCAATATGAATAGTGGCACTCAATATGAAGAGTGGTACTCAATATGAAGAGTGGTAGTCAATATGAAGAGGTGGTAGACAATATGAAGAGTGGTACTCAATATGAAGAGTGGTACTCAATATGAAGAGTGGTACTCAATATGAAGAGTGGTACTCAATATGAAGAGTGGTACTCAATATGAAGAGTGGTAGTCAATATGAAGAGTGGTACTCAATATGAAGAGTGGTACTCAATATGAAGAGTGGTAGTCAATATGAAGAGTGGTACTCTCCCACATTTTTTTGCAGTTTTAAATTAGTACCTTATTGCAAACACAATGCATGTTTTGGAATATTTTTATTCTGTACTGGCTTCCTTCTTTCATTTAGGTTAGTATTGTGGAGTACCTACAATGTTGTTGATCCGTCCCTCAGTTTTCTCCTATCAAAGCCATTAAACTTTAAACTTTTTTAAAGTCACCATTGGTCTCATGGTGAAATCTCTGAGTGGTTTCCCTTCCTCTCCAGCAACTGAGTTAGGAAGGACTTTGTAGTGACTGGTGTATTGATACACCATCCAAAGTGTAATTAATAATTTCACCATGCTCAAAGGGATATTTATTATGCTGTTTTACCCATCTACCAATAGGTGCCCTTCTTTGCGAGGCATTGGAAAACCTCCCTGATCTTTGACGTTGAATCTGTTTGAAATTATTGCCTGACTGAATGACCTTCATACAGATATGTATGTGTGGGGTAGTACAGAGATGAGGTAGTCATTGAATCATGAAAGTCAGCGCAACTTCTTATGTGACTTGTGAAGCAGATGTTTACTCCTGAACTTATTTAAGCTTGCCATAACAAAGCTGTTGAATACTTATTGACTCAAGACATTTCAGCTTTTCATTTTTAATTATTTGGAAAGATTTCAAAAGCATATTTCCACTTTGACATTATGGGATATTGTGCATAGGCCAGTGACACAGCACAACACAACACAACACAACACAGCACAACACAACACAACACAGCACAGCACAACACAACACAACACAGCACAACACAGCACAACACAACACAACACAACACAGCACAACACAACACAACACAGCACAACACAACACAACACAACACAGCACAACACAACACAGCACAACACAACACAACACAGCACAACACAGCACGACACAACACAACACAACACAACACAACATGTGGGAAAAGTCATGGGGTGTAAATAGTTTCTGAAGGCACTCCCCCTGGATTTAGAGTGATTTATAAAGTGGTAGTATTAAACCCAGTTTATTAAAGAGATTACCTCGTTTCTCCATATGTCTGCAGTTTCTGAGATAGAGGCTCTCACTTGTACCTGCCATAAGCCGCTAGTCATCACCGATCCACAACCAGTACGTCACATACAATCTCTCTCTCTGGACAGATGTGGGTGCTGCTCTACCATGAGCTAGTCTAGGCCCCAAAACACTTTTAGTTTTCTGGTTTAAAAGTGAGCCTGTTATGGGCCTTATCATTATGGTTGTCCTCGCTCTGCCACCGCTCTCCTTTCCTCCACTCTCCTTTCCTCCACTCTCCTTTCCTCCACTCTCCTTTCCTCCACTCTCCTTTCCTCCACTCTCCTTTCCTCCACTCTCCTCTCCTCCACTCTCCTTTCCTCCACTCTCCTTTCCTCCGCCCTTTCCTCCGCTCTCCTTTCTCCACTCTCCTCTCCTCCACTCTCCTTTCCTCCACTCTCCTTTCCTCCGCTCTCCTTTCCTCCACTCTCCTCTCCTCCACTCTCCTTTCCTCCACTCTCCTTTCCTCCGCTCTCCTTTCCTCCACTCTCCTCTCCTCCTCTCTCCTTCCTCCACTCTCCTTTCCTCCGCTCTCCTTTCCTCCACTCTCCTTTCCTCCACTCTCCTTTCCTCCACTCTCCTTTCCTCCACTCTCCTTTCCTCCACTCTCCTTTCCTCCACTCTCCTTTCCTCCGCTCTCCTTTCCCTCCACTCTCCTTTCCTCCACTCTCCTTTCCTCCACTCTCCTTTCCTCCACTCTCCTTTCCTCCACTCTCCTTTCCTCCGCTCTCCTTTCCTCCGCTCTCCTTTCCTCCACTCTCCTTTCCTCCACTCTCCTTTCCTCCACTCTCCTTTCCTCCGCTCTCCTTTCCCTCCACTCTCCTTTCCTCCACTCTCCTTTCCTCCACTCTCCTTTCCTCCACTCTCCTTTCCTCCACTCTCCTTTCCTCCGCTCTCCTTTCCTCCACTCTCCTTTCCTCCACTCTCCTTTCCTCCACTCTCCTTTCCTCCACTCTCCTTTCCTCCGCTCTCCTTTTCCTCCACTCTCCTTTCCTCCACTCTCCTTTCCTCCACTCTCCTTTCCTCCACTCTCCTCCCCCTCCACGCTCCTCCCTCCACTCTCCTCTCCGCCACTCTCCTCTCCACCACTCTCCGCCACTCTCCTTTCCTCGATGCTCCTCTCCTCCACTCTCCTCTCCTCCATACTCCTTTCCTCCACTCTCCTTTCCTCCACTCTCCTCTCCTCCATACTCCTTTCCTCCCACTCTCCTCTCCTCCACTCTCCTTTCCGCCACTCTCCTCTCCTCCACGCTTCTCTCCGCCCACTCTCCTCCCCGCCACTCTCCTCCACCACTCTCCTCTCCGCCACTCTCCTCTCCACCACTCTCTCTCTCCACCACTCTCCTCTCGCCACTCTCCTCTCCACCACTCTCCGCCACTCTCCTCTCCACTACTCTCCGCCACTCTCCTCTCCACCACTCTCCTCTCCGCCACTCTCCTCTCCACCACTCTCCTCTCCGCCACTCTCCTCCTCTCCACCACTCTCCTTTCCTCCACTCTCCTCTCCACCACTCTCCCCCTCTCCACCACTCTCCTCTCCACCACTCTCCTCTCCACTACTCTCCGCCACTCTCCTCTCCACCACTCTCCCTCTCCGCCACTCTCCTCTCCACCACTCTCCTCTCCGCCACTCTCCTCTCCACCACTCTCCTTTCCTCCACTCTCCTCTCCACCACTCTCCTCTCCACCACTCTCCTTTCCTCCACTCTCCTCTCCACCACTCTCTCCTCTCCGCCACTCTCCTCTCCACCACTCTCCTTTCCTCCACTCTCCTCTCTCCTCCATACTTCCTTTCCTCCACTCCTCCTCTCCTCCACTTCTCCTCTCCTCCACTCTCCTCCCCTCCACGCTTCTCTCCGCCACTCTCCTCTCTACCACTCTCCGCCACTCTCCTCTCCCACCACTCTCCTCTCCGCCACTCTTCCTTCTCCACCACTCTCCTCTCCACCACTCTCCTCTCCGCCACTCTCCTCTCCACCACTCTCCGCCACTCTCCCTCTCCACTACTCTCCGCCACTCTCCCTCTCCACCACTCTCCTCTCCGCCACTCTCCTCTCCACCACTCTCCTCTCGCCACTCTCCTCCTCTCCACCACTCTCCTTTCCTCCACTCTCCTCTCCACCACTCTCCTCTCCACCACTCTCCTCTCCACCACTCTCTCTCTCCACTACTCTCCGCCACTCTCCTCTCCACCACTCTCCGCCACTCTCCTCTCCACTACTCTCCGCCACTCTCCTCTCCACCACTCTCCTCTCCGCCACCTCTCCTCTCCACCACTCCTCCTCTCCGCCACTCTCCTCTCCACCACTCTCCTTTCCTCCACTCTCCTCTCCACCACTCCTCCTCTCCGCCACTCTCCTCTCCACCACTCTCCTTCTCCGCCACTCTCCTCTCCACCACTCTCCTTTCCTCCACTCTCCTCTCCACCACTCTCCTCTCCACCACTCTCCTCTCACCACTCTCCTCTCCACTACTCTCCGCCACTCTCCTCTCCACCACTCTTCCTCTCCGCCACTCTCCTCTCCACCACTCTCCTCTCCGCCACTCTCCTCTCCACCACTCTCCTTCTCCTCCACTCTCCTCTCCACCACTCTCCTCTCCACCACTCTCCTTTCCTCCACTCTCCTCTCCACCACTCTCCTCTCTCCGCCACTCTCCTCTCCACCACTCTCCTTTCCTCCACTCTCCTCTCTCTCCATACTCCTTCTCCTCCACTCTCTCTCTCCTCCACTCTCCTCTCCTCCACTCTCCTCTCCTCCACGCTTCTCTCCGCCACTCTCCTCTCCACCACTCTCCCTCTCACTCTCCTCTCCACCACTCTCCTCTCCGCCACTCTCCTTCTCCACCACTCTCCTCTCCACCACTCTCCTTCTCCGCCACTCTCCTCTCCACCACTCTCCGCCACTCTCCTCTCCACTACTCTCCGCCACTCTCCTCTCCACCACTCTCCTCTCCGCCACTCTCCTCTCCACCACTCTCCTCTCCGCCACTCTCCTCTCCACCACTCTCTCCTTTCCTCCACTCTCCTCTCCACCACTCTCCTCTCCGCCACTCTCTCTCTCCAC
>NW_025752795.1:10000-11859 GCF_021184085.1 Oncorhynchus gorbuscha
GACCTTATCTACCTCACTACCTCACACCTTTATTCTGTCTTCATCAGTTCTCTGCTCTGTGGCGGCCACATCCAGCCAATCCCAGACCTTATCTCCCTTACTACCTCACACCTTTATTCTGTCTTCATCAGTTCTCTGCTCTGTGGCGGCCACTTCCAGCCAATCCCAGACCTTATCTACCTCACTACCTCACACCTTTATTCTGTCTTCATCAGTTCTCTGCTCTGTGGCGGCCACATCCAGCCAATCCCAGACCTTATCTCCCTCACTACCTCACACCTTTATTCTGTCTTCATCAGTTCTCTGCTCTGTGGCGGCCACATCCAGCCAATCCCAGACCTTATCTCCCTCACTACCTCACACCTTTATTCTGTCTTCATCAGTTCTCTGCTCTGTGGCGGCCACATCCAGCCAATCCCAGACCTTATCTACCTCACTACCTCACACCTTTATTCTGTCTTCATCAGTTCTCTGCTCTGTGGCGGCCACATCCAGCCAATCCCAGACCTTATCTACCTCACTACCTCAAATCAAATCAAATCAAATCAAATTTTATTTGTCACATACACATGGTTAGCAGATGTTAAATGCGAGTGTAGCAGAAATGCTTGTGCTTCTAGTTCCGACAATTTATTCTGTCTTCATCAGTTCTCTGCTCTGTGGCGGCCACATCCAGCCAATCCCATACCTTATCTCCTCACTACCTCACACCTTTATTCTGTCTTCATCAGTTCTATGCTCTGTCTATGCTCTGTGGCGGCCACATCCAGCCAATCCCAGACCTTATCTACCTCACTACCTAACACCTTTATTCTGTCTTCATCAGTTCTCTGCTCTGTGGCGGCCACATCCAGCCAATCCCAGACCTTATCTACCTCACTACCTCACACCTTTATTCTGTCTTCATCAGTTCTCTGCTCTGTGGCGGCCACATCCAGCCAATCCCAGACCTTATCTACCTCACTACCTAACACCTTTATTCTGTCTTCATCAGTTCTCTGCTCTGTGGCGGCCACATCCAGACAATCCCAGACCTTATCTCCCTCACCACCTCACACCTTTATTCTGTCTTCATCTAGTTCCTCTGCTCTGTGGTGCCACATCCATCCAATCCCAGACCTTATCTCCCTCACCACCTCACACCTTTATTCTGTCTTCATGAGTTCTCTGCTCTGTGACACATGCAACCATACACACACTTTGTGGCAGAGCCCTAAACATGTATTACTCTTCTTCCATCCGAAGCAGCCACTCGACTCTGAAATGTACCTCTAAAGAATGACGTGTCTGCAATCTCAGCCAGTCATACAGCCAGTCATGCACCTGAAATAGACCTGGTACTCCTAGTAAATGACTGGGTTAGACGGAGGTTTGTTGTTGTACGTAGTGTTGCGGTAGCAGCTCGCAGCCCGTGTCTTTGCCATGGTGGAAACATCCATCACTTTGACTGCCGCCAATGTAGTGTGTGTGTGTGTGTGTGTGTGTGTGTGTGTGTGTGTGTGTGTGTGTGTGTGTGTGTGTGTGTGTGTGTGTGTGTGTGTGTGTGTGTGTGTGTGTGTGATGTGTGTGTGTGTGTGTGTGTGTGTGTGTGTGTGTGTGTGTGTGTGTGTGTGTGTAGTGTAGTGAGGATGGAGTTTAATACCCTGTAGCCGCAGACACTAACTCTGCTGCCGGACCCTAAATGAGGAAGCCAAGGCTGGCCTCTATCTCAATTGGTTATTGGAAAGGACTTGACAGCTGAAAACAATATGTTGGAAGCTCATCATTATAATGGAGGAGAGAGAGGATACGAGCCAAATTAGAGGGCAGCATCACAGTGAAGTGATGAGCACCATCTGAGCTCTCGCCTGGGCTGTTTC
>NW_025752796.1:0-11858 GCF_021184085.1 Oncorhynchus gorbuscha
CGTAAGGCTCTCCAGAGGGTAGTGAGGACTGCACAACGCATCACCGGGGGCAAACTACCTGCCCTCCAGGACACCTACACCACCCGTTGTTACAGGAAGGCCATAAAGATCATCAAGGACATCAACCACCCGAACCACTGCCTGTTCACCCCGCTATCATCCAGAAGGCGAGGTCAGTACAGGTGCATCAAAGCTGGGACCGAGAGACTGAAAAACAGCTTCTATCTCAAGGCCATCAGACTGTTAAACAGCCACCACTAACATTGAGTGGCTGCTGCCAACACACTGTCATTGACACTGACCCTGTCATGTTTTGTCTTAGATTGTCTTGTCATTTTGCTTTCCCTTCTGTTCGTTTCCCCCTGCTGGTCTTATTAGGTTCGTTCCCTTTTTCTATCCCTCTCTCTCCCCCTCCCTCTCTCTCCTCTCTCTATCGTTCCGTTCCTGCTCCCAGCTGTTCCTATTCCCCTAATCATCATTTAGTCTTCCCACACCTGTTCCTTATCTTTTCCCTGATTAGAGGTCCTATTTCTTCCCTTGTTTTCCCGTTCCTGTCCTGTCGGATCCTTATCTATTGTTCACCGTGCTGTGTCTATGTATTGCCCTGTCGTGTCGTGTTTCCCTCCAGATGCTGCGTGGTGAGCAGGTGTCTGAGTCTATACGTTCAAGTGCCTTCCGCGAGGCAACCTGCAGTTCTTGATCAAGTCTCCTGTCTGTTCTCGTCATTACGAGTATTATTATACCTTTTGTTTGTAAGTAACTTTTACTGGATTAAATACTCTGTTTTCGCCAAGTCGCTTTTGGGTCCTCATTCACCTGCATAACAGAAGGATCCGACCAGAATGGACAACGACTATGGATTCTCTCTACTCTACTCTCGAGTCCCAGGAGCCATGCTCGGCAGACACGAGCAGGGGTAATCTGCTGCTCGCCATGCCGTGGAGAACCTGGCCGCTCAGGTCTCCGACCTCTCAGGACAGTATCAGAGTCTTTGTCTCGCAGCTACTTCCGGGTCTTCCGAGCCTCCGGAACCTAGGGTTAATAACCCACCATGTTATTCTGGGCAGCCCACTGAGTGCCGCTCCTTTCTCACCCAGTGTGATATAGTGTTCTCTCTCCAACCCAACACATACTCAAGAGAGAGCTCGGATTGCCTACGTCATATCACTCCTTACTGGTCGGGCTCGGCAGTGGGGCACAGCTATCTGGGAGGCAAGCGCTGAGTGTACTAACAATTATCTGAACTTTAAAGAGGAGATGATAAGGGTTTTTGATCGCTCAGTTTTTGGGAAAGAAGCTTCCTGGTCCCTGTCTTCCCTATGTCAAGGTAATCGATCCATAACGGATTACTCTATAGAGTTTCGCACTCTTGCTGCCTCCAGTAACTGGAACGAGCAGGCGTTGCTCGCTCGTTTTCTGGAGGGACTCACGCTAAGGTTAAGGATGAGATTCTCTCTCGGGAGGTTCCATCCAGCGTGGATTCTTTGATTGAACTCGCTATTCGCATTGAACGACGGGTAGATCTTCGTCACCGAGCTCATAGAAGAGAGCTCGCGTTAACTGTGTCTCCCCTCTCTCCGACACTACCGTCTTTCCCCACTGACTCAGGTGTTGAGCCCATGCAGCTGGGGGTATTCGCATCTCGACTAAGGAGAGGGAACGGAGAATCACCAACCGCCTCTGTCTCTATTGCGGTTCCGCTGGTCATTTTGTCATTTCATGTCCAGTTAAAGGCCAGAGCTCATCAGTAAGCGGAGGGCGACTGATAAGCGCTACTAGACGGTCCTCTCCGTCAAGTACATGTACTACCTTACCGGTCCATCTACGCTGGACCGGATCGGCAGCTTCCTGCAGTGCATTAATAGACTCTGGGGCAGAGGGCTGTTTTATGGACGAAGCCTGGGCGCGGGAACATGACATTCCTCTCAGACAGTTAGGGAGCCCACGGTCATGTTTGCCTTGGATGGTAGTCCTCTCCCCAGTATATTATATGAAACACTACCTTTAACCCTCACTGTATCTGGTAACCATAGTGAGACCATTTCTTTTTGATTTTTTGTTCACCTTTTACACCTGTTGTTTTGGGTCATCCCTGGCTAGTGTGTCATAATCCTTCTTTTGATTGGTCTAGTAATTCTATCCTTTCCTGGAACGTTTCTTGTCATGTGAAGTGTTTAATGTCTGCTATTTCTCCTGTTTGTTCTGTCCCTCTTCTCAGGAGGAACCTGGTGATTTGACAGGAGTGCCGGAGGAGTATCATGGTCTGCACACGGTCTTCAGTCGGTCCAGAACCAACTCCCTTCCTCCTCACCGGTCGTATGATTGTTGTCCTGTTCTCTTCAAGAAGCGTTTTGCATCCGCTCCTATCCTTGTTGCACCTGACGTCACTAAACCGTTTATTGTTGAGGTTGACGCGCGTCGGGGGTGGGCGTGGGAGCCATTCTGTCCCAGCGCTCCGATACTGACGATGGGGTCCACCCTTGTGCGTATTTTTCCCATCGCCTGTCACCGTCGGAACGTAACTATGATGTGGCTAACCGCGAACTGCTCGCCATCCGTTTAGCCCTAGGCAAATGGCGACAGTGGTTGGAGGGGGCGACCGTTCCTTTTGTCGTTTGGACTGACCAAAGAACCTTGAGTACATCCGTTCTGCCAAACGACTGAATGCGCGTCATGCTCGTTGGGCGTTGTTTTCGCTCGTTTCGAATTCGTTATTTCTTATTGCCCGGGTACTAAGAACACCAA
Organism: Oncorhynchus gorbuscha; assembly: GCF_021184085.1. Classification (NCBI taxonomy): domain Eukaryota; kingdom Metazoa; phylum Chordata; class Actinopteri; order Salmoniformes; family Salmonidae; genus Oncorhynchus; species Oncorhynchus gorbuscha. The sequence continues at coordinate 2,746 of NW_025752796.1, forward strand.
GCCTCATGCTTTATCCCGTCTCTTTAGTTCTTCTGTGGCTTCGACCGATCCCGGGGATCCTTCCTGTTGGGCGTGTTGTCGGGTTGACTGTCTGGGGAATTGAGAGACAGGTTAAGCAAGCACTCACGCACACTGCGTCGCCGCGCGCTTGCCCTAGTAACCTTCTTTTCGTTCCTGTTTCTGCTCGTCTGGCTGTTCTTCAGTGGGCTCACTCTGCCAAGTTGGCTGGCCATCCCGGCGTTCGGGGTGCGCTTGCTTCTATTCGCCAGCGGTTTGGTGGCCTACTCAGGAGCGTGACACGCGCCGTTTCGTGGCTGCGTGTTCAGACTGCGCGCAGAAGTCTGGTAATTTTTTTCTGCTCCTGGTCTTGCTGGGTCTCAGTCTGTTCCCTGCCATCGCATCTCTCCTGTTCTTGTTCCTACCCTTGCTGTGTCTCAGTCTGTCCCTAGTTGTTACTCTCCTGGTCTGTTTGGTCCTGTTTGCTCTAAAGCTTTCAGTTCTCTACCGTGTCTCATTTTTTTTTTTTTTAGAGTAGTACCCTAGTTTCCCTTTTTTTTCGTTTTTCCGTTACGGTCCTGAGAGGAGTTGGGTTCTTTCTCGGGACGTGCTGGACCGTTTGTGATCTATGATTTCTTCTGTTCGTTTCCCCTGCTGGTCTTATTAGGTTCGTTCCCTTTTTCTATCCCTCTCTCTCCCCCTCCCTCTCTCTCCTCTCTCTATCGTTCCGTTCCTGCTCCCAGCTGTTCCTATTCCCCTAATCAATCATTTAGTCTTCCCACACCTGTTCCTTATCTTTTCCCCTGATTAGAGTCCCTATTTCTTCCCTTGTTTTCCGTTCCTGTCCTGTCGGATCCTTATCTATTGTTCACCGTGCTGTGTCTATGTATTGCCCTGTCGTGTCGTGTTTCCCTCAGATGCTGCGTGGTGAGCAGGTGTCTGAGTCTGCTACGTTCAAGTGCCTTCACGAGGCAACCTGCAGTTCTTGATCAAGTCTCCTGTCTGTTCTCGTCATTACGAGTAGTATTATGCCTTTTGTTTGTTAAGTAACTTTTCTGGATTAAATACTCTGTTTTCGCCAAGTCGCTTTTGGGTCCTCATTCAACTGCATAACAGACCCAACTCCAGCCATTTTAATAATGGGAATTGATGGGAAATGATGTAAATATATCACTAGCCACTTTAAACAATGCTACCTTATATAATGTTACTTACCCTACATTATTCATCTCATATGCATATGTATATACTGTACTCTACATCATCGACTGCATCCTTATGTAATACATGTATCACTAGCCACTTTAACTATGCCACTTTGTTTACTTTGTCTACACACTCATCTCATATGTATATACTGTACTCGATACCATCTACTGTATGCTGCTCTGTACCATCACTCATTCATATATCCTTATGTACATATTCCTTATCCCCTTACACTGTGTATAAGACAGTAGTTTTGGAATTGTTAGATTACTTGTTGGTTATCACTGCATTGTCGGAACTAGAAGCACAAGCATTTCGCTACACTCGCATTTAACATCTGCTAACCATGTGTATGTGACAAATAAAATTTGATTTGATTTGATTTGATTTAGCCAGTGGGACTGGTGTCGAATATGTAGCGAGGGCCAGCCGACAAGAGCATGCAGGTCACAGTGGTGGGGGTAAATGGGGCTTGGTGACAAAATGGATGGCACTGTGATAGACTGCATCCAGTTTGTTGAGTAGAGTGTTAGAGGCGATTTTATAGATGACATCACCGAGTCGAGGATCGGTAGGGATGGTCAGTTTTACGAGGGTTTGTTTGGCAGCGTGAGTGAAGGAGGTTTTGTTGCGAAATAGGAAGCCAATCCCAGATGTAATTTTGGATTGAGATGTTTAATATGAGTCTGGAAGGAGTTTACAGTCTAGCCAGACACCCAGGTATTGTAGTTGTCCACATATTCTAAATAGCCCATCCAACTACTTACCTCGTCCCCATATTGTTTTTATTTACTTTTCTGCTCTTTGCACACCAGTATTTCTACTTACACATCATCTGCACATCTATCACTCAAGTGTTAATTACAAATTGTAATTACTTCACTACTATAGTGTCTTTGGCTATGCCGGTTTAAGTGATATGACATGATATTCTATAAAATCCTTTCTCTGTAATTAATATTATCTGATTGAGCTAATCATGTAAATGTAATTAACTAGAAAGTTGGGGCACCACAAAAAATATTTATAGAGCAGTTATATTCCGAATAAACTGTTAAAGACCTAGTAATATTTTTATATCAATAGCAGTCAATATTAATCGTCACCTTACTTCAGTCTGATCTGAAAGTTGTAAATTCTTGGTTATCTTCACAAACCCTGGCTAACAAGATGAATCAGCAATATAAAATTGGGTTTAATTATTTATTTTCTAAATACCTAACTAATCACACAGAATTACATACACACAGAATGACTCAAACGTTGATTACAAATTATGTCATAGGAAAACATCCGAACGGACGAAGCAGATATGACAGGTGGTTACACAAAGAAAAGTGGGTTGGGTTTGAGTGAAAGAGCGGGGAAGACAGAGAAACAAAGGAGAAGCTGTGCTATCGTAAATACAATATTCTATGCATTATAAATTATCGCACATTTGGAAAAGGAAAATGCAATAAATATTTACCCTGAGCTGCGCTTCAAAAGGTTGGTGGTAGATGGATGGCCGTGTTGCACAAAAGAGTCCTTTGTCCTTTGAAGAGTGTCTCTGGTGGTGAACGGAAACGTTGTAGTGTCATCGTTGGGTGGTAGACTGTTACGAATAATTAAGAGTGGTGGATTGAATCAGGCGCAGAGAGCAGGGTTCTGTCGTTTATCAAATTTATCACACCGGTGCAACCGAAATGATCACGCCAACACACAGGGCGTATATAGGTTTCCAGTCCAAAACAACAGGACAAAATAGACCAGAGAATAAAGATACGAAAACAAATCACACCAACAAACACAGAGTAACAATAAACAAGCCCGCATTAAAATACCCTGCGGGCCTAGTGCCCTTAAATACCCTACAAACAAACCCTAATACAAAACAGGTGTACCCAATTAACCACTAACCAACACAAACGGAAAAGGAATCGATGGCAGCTAATAGGGCTGGTGGTGACGACCGCCGAGCCCCGAGCCTCACTGCGGTGGTGGTCAGCGCCTTCTCTTCTGCCGTTCACTGGTCTGCCTGAGAGAATCCTGGACTGCCCGCCAGGTCTCTAGAGCGCTGTACCCACCTCCACCGCAGAGCCTCGGTCTGACTCTGATGCCACGGAGCCAGGACTGGCTGGTAGCCCAGTACGCATTCGAATGGCATCACTGACCGTGACGAATGCCGAAGAGAGTTCTGGGCCAATTCTGCCCACGGACGTACCTCGCCCAATCTCCTGGCCGGTCCTGGCAATACGACCTCAGAAACCTACCCACTTCCTGGTTTACTCTTCCACCTGCCCATTACTTTCGGGGTGAAAACCAGAGGTAAGGCTGACCGAGATCCCCAGACGCTCCATAAACGCCTTCCAAACCCGGGACGTGACCTGAAACCCCGATCGGAGACTATATCCTCTGGAACAGAGCCCATAGTAGGAAGCCAGGAAGGAGACAGGACTTAGAGAACCGATCCACAACGACAGTATCAGCCTCTGCAGTCTGTAGGGCTGTCGAGGACCTCCCATACCAGGCAATGGGAGGAGACGGCAGGACTTAGAGAACCGATCCACAACGACAAGAATGGTAGTCGAACGAATCAATTTGTCACGGACACCAAGCGGTACGTAACTTCACCAGTTGGACACTGTATAGGCGCAGGTTCAATCCTCAACGCCCGCCGATGTCCGCGTCCACCTCCCATACCACTGGGGCCACCAGCCGAGAGGCTGGAAGCGGATGGGAGTGGGTTCGATGGACCAGTCCTCGGTGCCATAGAGACGGGACAGCGCGTCTGCCTTAGTGTTGAGGGAACCTGGTCTGTAAGAGATCGTAAATCTAAAACGTGTAAAGAACATGGCCCACCTAGCCTGGACGTGGATTCAGTCTCCTCCTTCGAATATACTCCAGATTACGGTGGTCAGTCCAGATGAGAAAACGGTGTTTAGCCCCCTCAACCAGTGTCTCCACACCTCCAGGCCCTTTACCATAGCTAGTAACTCCCGATCCTCCACATCATAGTTCCGCTCTGCCAGACCCAGCTTCTTAGAAAAGTTAGTGCTCTCCAGACCAGCAAGTTAGTTCTCTCCTTTATCAGTTAGTGCTATCCGGACTCAGTAAGGTTAGTGTTATCCGGACTCATTAAGGTTAGTGCTATCAGGACTCAGTAAGGTTAGTGCTATCCGGACTCAGTAAGGTTAGTGCTATCCGGACTCAGTAAGGTGCTCTGTGACTCAGTAAGGTTAGTTCTCTTCCTTTTATCAGTTAGTGTTATCCTGGACTCAGTAAGGTTAGTGTTATCCGGACTCCAGCAAGGTTAGTGTTCTCCGGACTCAGTAAGGTTAGTGCTATCAGGACTCAGTAAGGTTAGTGCTATCCGGACTCAGTAAGGTTAGTTTATCCGGACTCAGTGTTGCGTTATCCGACTCAGTAAGGTTAGTGCTCTCCGGACTCAGTAAGGTTAGTGTTATCCAGACTCAGTAAGGTTAGTGCTATCCGGACTCAGCAAGGTTAGTGCTATCAGGACTCAGTAAGGTTAGTGCTATCGGACTCAGTGTTATCCGGACTCAGTAAGGTTAGTGTTATCCAGACCCAGTAAGGCTAGACTCAGTAAGGTTAGTGCTATGCTCTCCGGACTCAGTAAGGTTAGTGCTATCAGGACTCAGTAAGGTTAGTGCTATCTGACTCAGTAAGGTTAGTGCTATCAGGACTCAGTAAGGTTAGTGCTATCCGGACTCAGTAAGGTTAGTGCTATCAGGACTCAGTAAGGTTAGTGCCGGACTCAGTAAGGTTAGTGCTATCCGGACTCAGTAAGGTTAGTGCTATCCGGACTCAGTAAGGTTAGTGCTTTCAGACTCAGTAAGGTTAGTGCTCTCCGGACTCAGTAAGGTTAGTGCTATCCGGACTCAGTAAGGTTAGTGCTATCAGGAGTCAGTAAGGTTAGTGCTCTCAGGACTCAGTAAGGTTAGTGCTCTCCGGACTCAGTAGGTTAGTGCTATCAGGACTCAGTAAGGTTAGTGCTCTCCGGACTCAGTAAGGTTAGTGCTATCAGGACTCAGTAAGGTTAGTGCTATCCGGACTCAGTAAGGTTAGTGCTATCCGGACTCAGTAAGGTTAGTGTTATCCGGACTCAGTAAGGTTAGTGCCTCCGGACTCAGTAAGGTTAGTGCTATCCGACTCAGTAAGGTTAGTGCTATCCGGACTCATTAAGGTTAGTGCTATCAGCTAGCCAGTTATTTGTCGTCCTTAACGTAGGAGACACTGCTAGCTGGGCCAACAGCTAGCCAACGTCTTCCGAATAGAACTCAACAACTCCGGTCGATTCCTCGCCTCGCCCACAGGTATCACATTTTCATTTCATTTCATTACAGTACAACGGTTTGATTTGCTTGATCGTAGCTAGGCTACATAGCTAGCTACATAGCCGTCTTTGTATCAAAGATAATTGTGTAGTCTAGAGCGATTTTCTAGGTTAGCTAGCCAGCTATTGTCCTTCTTTTAACGCAACGTAACGTAATCAACACTGCTAGCTAGCCAGCTAGCCCCCGAATAGCAGCACTGTAGAAACTATTACACTCAACGGAACGATGTGATTAGTGTAGTGTCAACAACCCAGCCACTGCCAGCTAGCCTACAAAGTCAACAATGCAGCCACTGCCAGCTAGCCTACTTCAGCAGTACTGTATCATTTTAATCCTTTTAGTCAATAAGATTCTTGCTACGTAAGCTTAACTTTCTGAACATTCGAGACGTGTAGTCCACTTGTCATTCCAATCTCCTTTGCATTAGCGTAGCTTCTTCTGTAGCCTGTCAACTATGTGTCTGTCTATCCCTGTTCTCTCCTTTCTGCACAGACCATACAAACGCTCCACACCGCGTGGCCGCGGCCACCCTAATCTGGTGGTCCCAGCGCGCAAGACCCACGGAGTTCCAGGTCTCCGGTAGCCTCTGGAACTGCCGATCTGCGGCCAACAAGGCAGAGTTCATTCAGCTCTGTGCCTCCCTCCAGGCCCTCGACTTCTTGGCACTGACGGAAACATGGATCACCACAGATAACACTGCCACTCCTACTGCTCTCTCTTCGTCCGCCCCGTGTTCGCACACCCGAGGCTTCTGGTCAGCGGGGTGGTGGCACCGGGATCCTCATCTCTCCCAAGTGGTCATTCTCTCTTCCACCACCACCCATCTGTCTATCGCCTCCTTTGAATTCCATGCTGTCACAGTTACCAGCCTTTTCAAGCAACATCCTTATCATTTATCGCCCTCAGGTTCCCTCGGAAGTTCATCCAATGAGCTTGATGCCTTGATAAGCTCCTTTCCTGAATGACTCACCTCTCACATTCTGGGCGACTTTAACCTCCCCACGTCTACCTTTGACTCCCATTCCTCTCTGCCTCCTTCTTTCCACTCCTCCTCTTTTGACCTGCCCTCTCACCTTCCCCCACTGCAAGGCAGGCAATCTCGACCTCATCTTTTTACTAGATGCTGTTCTTCCACTACATTTGTTTACATTTAAGTCATTTAGCCGCTCTTATCCAGGCGACTTACAATAACCTCATTGCAACTCCCTCCAGTCTCCAAGCCACTACCTTGTATCCTTTTCCCCTCTCGCTCTCATCCAACACTTCCACTGCCCCTACTCGGATGGTATCGCGCCGTCCCAACCTTCGCTCTCTCTCCCCCGGCTACTCTCTCCTCTTCCATCCTATCATCTCTTCCCTCTGCTCAAACCTTCTCCAACCTATCTCTTGATTTCTGCCTCCTCAACCCTCCTCTCCTCCCTTTCTGCATCCTTTGACTCTCTATGTCCCCTATCCTCCAGGCCGGCTCGGTCCTCCCCTCCCGCTCCGTGGCTCGATGACTCATTGCGAGCTCACAGAACAGGGCTCCGGGCAGCCCGGCGGAAATGGAGGGAAAACTCGCCTCCCTGCGGACCTGCATCCTTTCACTCCCTCCTCTCTACATTTTCCCTCCTCTGTCTCTGCTGCTAAAGCCACTTTCTACCACTCTAAATTCCAAGCATCTGCCTCTAACCCTAGGAAGCTCTTTGCCACCTTCTCCTCCCTCCTGAATCCCCTCCCCCCCTCCTCCCTCTCTGCAGATGCCTTCGTCAACCATTTTGAAAAGAAGGTCGACGACATCCGATCCTCGTTTGCTAAGTCCAGCGACACCGCTGGTTCTGCTCACTGCCCTACCCTGTGCTCTGACCTCTTTCTCCCCTCTCTCTCCAGATGAAATCTCGCGTCTTGTGATGGCCGGCCCCGCCCAACAACCTGCCCGCTTGACCCTATCCCCTCCCTCTCTTCTCCAGACCATTTCCGGAGACCTTCTCCCTTACCTCACCTCGCTCATCAACTCATCCCTGACCGCTGGCTACGTCCCTTCCGTCTTCAAGAGAGCGAGAGTTGCACCCCTTCTGAAAAAACCTACACTCGATCCCTCCGATGTCAGCAATTACAGACCAGTATCCCTTCTTTCTTTTCTCTCCAAAACTCTTGAACGTGCCGTCCTTGGCCAGCTCTCCCGCTATCTCTCTCTGAATGACCTTCTTGATCCAAATCAGTTAGGTTTCAAGACTAGTCATTCAACTGGAGACTGCTCCTCTGTATCACGAGGCGCTCCGCACCGCTAAAGCTAACTCTCTCTCCTCTGCTCTCATCCTTCTAGATCTATCGGCTGCCTTCGATACTGTGAACCATCAGATCCTCCTCTCCACCCTCTCCGAGTTGGGCATCTCCGGCGCGGCCCACGCTTGATTGCGTCCTACCTGACAGGTCGCTCTACCAGGTGGCGTGGCGAGAATCTGTCTCCTCACCACGCGCTCTCACCACTGGTGTCCCCAGGGCTCTGTTCTAGGCCCTCTCCTATTCTCGCTATACACCAAGTCACTTGGCTCTGTAATAACCTCACATGGTCTCTCCTATCATTGCTATGCAGACGACACACAATAATCTTCTCCTTTCCCCCTTCTGATGACCAGGTGGCGAATCGCATCTCTGCATGTCTGGCAGACATATCAGTGTGGATGACGGATCACCACCTCAAGCTGAACCTCGGCAAGACGGAGCTGCTCTTCCTCCCGGGGACGGACTGCCCGTTCCATGATCCCTCGCCATCACGGTTGACAACTCCATTGTGTCCTCCTCCCCAGAGCGCTAAGAACCTTGGCGTGATCCTGGACAACACCCTGTAAATTCTCAACTAACATCTGGCGGTGGCCTGTTCCTGTAGGTTCATGCTCTACAACATCCGCAGAGTACGACCCTGCCTCACACAGGAAGCGGCGCAGGTCCTAATCCAGGAACTTGTCATCTCCCGTCCTGGATTACTGCAACTCGCTGTTGGCTGGGCTCCCTGCCTGTGCCATTAAACCCTTCAACTCATCCAGAACGCAGCAGTCCGTCTGGTGTTCAACCTTCCCAAGTTCTCTCACGCCACCTCGCTCCTCCGCTCTCCACTGGCTTCCAGTTGAAGCTCGCATCCGCTACAAGACCATGGTGCTTGCCTACGGAGCTGTGAGGGGAACGGCACCTCAGTACCTCCAGGCTCTGATCAGGCCCTACACCCAAACAAGGGCACTGCGTTCATCCACCTCTGGCCTGCTCGCCTCCCTACCACTGAGGAAGTACAGTTCCCGCTCAGCCCAGTCAAAACTGTTCGCTGCTCTGGCTCCCCAATGGTGGAACAAACTCCCTCACGACGCCAGGACAGCGGAGTCAATCACCACCTTCCGGAGACACCTGAAACCCCACCTCTTTAAGGAATACCTAGGATAGGATAAAGTAATCCTTCTCACCCCCCTTTAAAATATTTAGATGCACTATTGTAAAGTGGCTGTTCCACTGGATGTCATAAGGTGAATGCACCAATTTGTAAGTCGCTCTGGATAAGAGCGTCTGCTAATTAACTTAAATGTAAAATGTAAATGTAAA
>NW_025752797.1:0-11855 GCF_021184085.1 Oncorhynchus gorbuscha
TATATCAACCAGAACATAGACTGACTGTCTCTGAGTATCAACCAGAACATAGACTGACTGTCTCTGAGTATCAACCAGAACATAGACTGACTGTCTCTGAGTATCAACCAGGTCATAGACTGACTGTCTCTGAGTATCAACCAGAACATAGACTGACTGTCTCTGAGTATCAACCAGGTCATAGACTGACTGTCTCTGAGTATCAACCAGAACATAGACTGACTGTCTCTGAGTATCAACCAGGTCATAGACTGACTGTCTCTGAGTATCAACCAGAACATAGACTGACTGTCTCTGAGTATCAACCAGGTCATAGACTGACTGTCTCTGAGTATCAACCAGGTCATAGACTGACTGTCTCTGAGTATCAACCAGGTCATAGACTGACTGTCTCTGAGTATCAACCAGGTCATAGACTGTCTGTCTCTGAGTATCAACCAGGTCATAGACTGTCTGTCTCTGAGTATCAACCAGGTCATAGACTGTCTGTCTCTGAGTATCAACCAGGTTATAGACTGTCTGTCTCTGAGTATCAACCAGAACATAGACTGTCTGTCTCTGAGTATCAACCAGAACATAGACTGACTGTCTCTGAGTATCAACCAGGTTATAGACTGTCTGTCTCTGAGTATCAACCAGAACATAGACTGACTGTCTCTGAGTGTCAACCAGAACATAGACTGTCTGTGGATGAGGTGAGGATGAGAAAGGTTAGGGTAAGAAGAGTGAGGTGAGGATGAGAAAGTTTAGGGTGAGGTAAGGATGAGACGAGAGGTCCTGAATACTGGGATTAAGACCCAGACAGGGGCAGGGAGACCAATTGAGTTTTAAATGCAGCGTCTCTATGTCCCAATCTGCTTTCTGTATCAACTCTAGGCTATACGGATAAACCAGATCCATGCTCAACAAGGAAAGCTTCGTACCGTGTCCATAATGAATGGGCTAATCTCATCCCGTGTCCATAATGAATGGGCTAATCTCATCCCGTGTCCATAATGAATGGGCTAATCTCATCCCGTGTCCATAATGAATGGGCTAATCTCATCCCGTGTCCATAATAATAATAATAATAATAATATATGCCATTTAGCAGACGCTTTTATCCAAAGCGACTTACAGTCATAATGAATGGGCTAATCTCATCCCGTGTCCATAATGAATGGGCTAATCTCATCCCGTGTCCATAATGAATGGGCTAATCTCATCCCGTGTCCATAATGAATGGGCTAATCTCATCCCGTGTCCATAATGAATGGGCTAATCTCAACCCCAGCCTGTTGTCTCTCGGTAACAGGTTATGAACGCACTAACTAAATGTGGATGCTACAGATAATCCTGAATGAATCGTGAATAATGATGAGTGAGAAAGTTACAGACGCACAGAGATCATACCCCCAAACAATGCTAACCTCCCCTGTTATTGTAATGGTGAGAGGTACAATGCTAACCTCCCCTGTTATTGTAATGGTGAGAGGTACAATGCTAACCTCCCCTGTTATTGTAATGGTGAGAGGTACAATGCTAACCTCCCCTGTTATTGTAATGGTGAGAGGTACAATGCTAACCTCCCCTGTTATTGTAATGGTGAGAGGTACAATGCTAACCTCCCCTGTTATTGTAATGGTGAGAGGTACAATGCTAACCTCCCCTGTTATTGTAATGGTGAGAGGTACAATGCTAACCTCCCCTGTTATTGTAATGGTGAGAGGTACAATGCTAACCTCCCCTGTTATTGTAATGGTGAGAGGTACAATGCTAACCTCCTGTTATTGTAATGGTGAGAGTACAATGCTAACCTCCCTGTTATTGTAATGGTGAGAGGTACAATGCTAACCTCCCCTGTTATTGTAATGGTGAGAGGTACAATGCTAACCTCCTGTTATTGTAATGGTGAGAGGTACAATGCTAACCTCCCCTGTTATTGTAATGGTGAGAGGTACAATGCTAACCTCCCCTGTTATTGTAATGGTGAGAGGTACAATGCTAACCTCCCTGTTATTGTAATGGTGAAGATGCTAATGCTAACTCCCCTGTTGTTATGGCGGTGAAATTGCAATGCTAACCTCCTGTTATTGTAATGGTGAGAGGTACAATCTTTAACCTCCCCTGTTGTTATGACCAGTAAGGAGGTACAATGCTAACCTCCCCCTGTTATTGTAATGGTGGAGAATTTTATTGCTCTTTAACCTCCCTATTTATTGTAATGGTGAGAGGAAACAATGCTAACCTCCCTGTTATTGTAATGGTGAGAGCTTGGCATATCTTAGAAGTCTTTAATATATATATATATCTTATTTATTTGAACCAAAATTAAACAAGTGATAGACAACAATACAGATTCAAAACACATGTTTGAAAACTGGTGTGCAGGTGTGGTTGGAAGCCCAAGGCTTTTATGAAAAACCTCACCCCACAAAACACTATATACTATAATAAGTACAAAAACAGATGACAAAATCTACTAATTATAAATGTATATAATTATTTATCTGCAATCGTTGCCACTGTACATCCAGTGTAATAAATATACTGTAACTGCCAGATATCCAGCCATCTGTCATCCATCCAAGTCATCTGCTCATCCATCCAGCCATCTGTCATCCATCCAACCATCTGTCATCCATCCAGCCATCTGCATCATCCAGTCATCTGTCATCCATCAGCCATCATCATCCATCGCTTATCTGTCATCCATCCAGTCATCTGTCATCCATTCTGCCCATCCAGCAGCCATCTACTGCATCCATCAGCCTTCATCGTCATCAGCCATCTGTCATCCATCCAGCCATCTGCCAGCTGGCCATCTGTCAATCATCCAGCCATCTGTATCATCCAGCCATCTGTCATCCATCCAGCCATCTGTCATCCCAATAAGACGTCTGTCATCCATCCAGCCATCTGTCATCCATCCAGTCATCTCATCATAACCATCTGTCGTCGGCATCAGACATCTGTCGTCAGCATCAATATCATGTCATCCATCCAGCCATCTGTCATCCATCCAGCCATCTGCCATCCAGCCAGCCATCTGTCATCCATCCAGCCATCTGTCATCTATCCATTCATCTGCCATCCAGCCATCTGCCAGCCAGCCATCTGTCATCCAGCCAGACATCTGTCATCCATCCAGCCATCTGCCATCCAGCCAGCCATCTGTCATCCATCCAGCCATATGTCATCTATCCATTCATCTGTCATCCATCCAGCCATCTGCCAGCCAGCCATCTGTCATCCAGCCAGACATCTGTCATCCATCCAGCCATCTGTCATCCAGCCAGCCATCTGTCATCCAGCCAGCCAGCCATCTGTCATCCAGCCAGCCAGCCATCTGTCAACCATCCAGCCATCTGTCATCCAGCCACCCAGCCATCTGTCAACCATCCAGCCATCTGTCAACCATCCAGCCATCTGTCAACCATCCAGCCATCTGTCATCCAGCCACCCAGCCATCTGTCATCCAGCCATCTGTCATGCATCCAGCCAGCCAGCCATCTGTCATCCAGCCACCCAGCCATCACCATCATGGTAAACAGCCATCTATCATCCAAGCAGCCTTGCTCATCCAGCCCACCCAATAGCCATCTGTCATCCAGCCACCACAGCCACAGCCATCTATCATCCAGCCAGTCAGCCATCTGACATCAGCCATCTGTCATCCAGCCACCCCCAGCCATCTGTCATTAGCCGCAGCATTGCCAGCCATCTGTCATCCAGCCAGCCAGCCATCCATCAGCCATCACCATCTGTCATCCAGCCCACCACCACCTGTGTCACATCCATCTATTCATCTGTCATCCAGCCAACCCAAGCCATCTGTCATCAGCCTGCCAGCCATCTGTCATCCATACGGCCATCTGTCATCCAGCCACCCCAGCCATCTGTCCATCAGCCGCAGCCATCTGTCATCCAGCCATCTGTCATCAATCCAGCCAGCCAGCCATCGTCATCCAGCCACCCCAGCCATCTATCATCCAGCCATTATTGACAGCCATCTGTCATCCAGCCACCAGCCGTCATCATCTTTGACCACCCAGCCATCTGTCATCCCAGCCGCATGCATCTGTCATCCAGCCACCCAGCCATCATCATCCAGCCCACCCAGCCATCTGTCTGTCAACTACCCAGCCATCTGTCATCCAGCCACCCAGCCATCTGTAATCCATGCCCATGCCATCTGTCATCCAGCTACCCAGCCATCTGTCATCCAGCCACTGACCATCCTGTCATCCAAACACCCAGCCATCTGTCATCCACTGACAGCCATCTGTCATCCCAGCCACCCCAGCCATCTGTCATTGTACAGCTCACCAGCCATCTAATAATATTACCACATCAACCAGCCATCTGTCATCCAGCCCCCAGCCATCTGTCATCCAGCCACCCAGCCATCTGTCATCCAGCCACCCAGCTATCTGTCATCCAGCCACCCAGCCATCTGTCATCCAGCCACCCAGCCATCTATCATCCAGCCACCCAGCCATCTGTCATCCAGCCACCCAGCCATCTGTCATCCAGCCACCCAGCCACCCAGCCATCTGTCATCCAGCCACCCATCCACCCAGCCATCTGTCATCCAGCCACCCAGCCATCTGTCATCCAGCCACCCAGCCATCTGTCATCCAGCCACCCAGCCATCTGTCATCCAGCCACCCAGCCATCTGTCATCCAGCCACCCAGCCATCTGTAATCCAGCCACCCTTTTTCCAGGACCTACAGGTCAGCTCATAGTTCATCATAGCTCTGTAATGTGCTGGACAACAGTCTCCTATTTCCTGTCTCCTGTCTACTGGTGCTGGAGAGCAGCCTCCTATTTCCTGTCTACTGAGGTGCTGGAGAGCAGCCTCCTATTTCCTGTCTACTGAGGTGCTGGAGATCAGCTCCCCCATTTCCAGTCTCTATTGGTTTCCACTGCACAGACATACTCAAATCGGGCTGAAGTTTATGAGAGAAAACACATTGCAACTGTTGATTGAGTACTAAGCAAGGCTCCCGCGGTGAAATCCTTTCCATTGTGCACAGGTCCTTTAATCATAATCAATAATGAATAGGATTTCCAACACCGTGAAGGTTTTGTGACCCGGGCGTGAAGGTTTTGTAACCCTGGCGTGAAAGTTTTGTAACCCTGACGTGAAGGATTTGTGACCCGGGCGTGAAGGTTTTGTGACCCTGACGTGAAGGTTTTGTGACCCTGGCATGACGGTTTTGTGACCCGAGCGTGAAGGTTTTGTGACCCTGGCATGAAGGTTTTGTGACCCTGACGTGAAGGTTTTGTGACCAGAGCGTGAAGGTTTTGTGACCCTGGCATGAAGGTTTTGTGACCCTGACGTGAAGGTTTTGTGACCCTGACGTGAAGGTTTTGTGATCCTGGCATGAAGGGTTTGTGACCTGACGTGAAGGTTTTGTGACCAGAGCGTGAAGGTTTTGTGACCCTGGCATGAAGGTTTTGTGACCCTGACGTGAGTTTTGTGACCTGACGACGTGAAGGTTTTTGTGACCTGGCATGAAAGTTTTGTGATCTGACGTGAAGGTTTTGTGACCTGACGTGAAGGTTTTTACATTTACATTACATTTAAGTCATTTTGACGCTCTTATCCAGAGCGACTTACAAATTAGTGCATTCACCTTATGACATCCAGTGGAACAGTCACTTTACAATGGTGCATCTAAATCTTAAAGGGGGGGAATGTATTTTGTGACCCTGACGTGAAGGTTTGTGACCCTGGTGAAGGTTTTGTGACCCTGGCGTGAAGGTTTTGCTTGACCGAGGCGTGAAGGTTTTGTGACCCTGACGTGAAGGTTTTGTGACCCTGACGTGAAGGTTTTGTGACCGGGGGCATGATGGTTTGTGATCCTGAGGTCTTGCTGGCCTACTGCCTGGGTTGTCTACTCGTGGATGAGGACAAATGGCGCCCTCTACTGGTCAGATAATGCCGGTACATGATATGCTTCTCCATCTGCATTGCTTGTTGTTTTGGGGGTTTTAGGCTGGGTTTCAATACAGAACTTTGTGACATCGGCTGATGTAAAGGGCTGTGACAAAGGCTGTGACACGGGCTGACATTAATAGACATCGAGAGAATCAATTTAGTTAATCAATTAAATGTTTAGTTCCTGTTAAAAAAAACGCTGTATCAGAATTATCCTTTCAGACTGATACAACGGTTAAATATTACAGACAATTTTACAATGTTTGTTGTTGTTGCCATAACAATACTGAAACTATGAAACACATACAACAACTTGTATAGAAAATGACTTTCGTAGGCACATTAGACGTTCTAATATAAAATGTGAGGAGGTCAGTTAGAATCAGTTGAAGTGTCTACATAAAGAGACGTCCGTGATCTTCACATTCCTTCTAGTGCCGGCAGGAGGAGCACAACACATCCCTCTCCATTCTGTCTCTCCATTCTGTCTCTCCATTCTGTCTCTCCATTCTGTCTCTCCATTCTGTCTCTCCATTCTGTCTCCCCATTCTGTCTCTCCATTCTGTCTCTCCATTCTGTCTCCCCATTCTGTCTCTCCATTCGGTCTCTCCATTCTGTCTCTCCATTCTGTCTCCCCATTCTGTCTCCCCATTCTGTCTCTCATTCACAACTCTCTCCATTCGGTCTCTCCATTCTGTCTCCCCATTCGGTCTCTCCATTCTGTCTCTCCATTCTGTCTCCCCATTCTGTCTCCCCATTCTGTCTCCCCATTCTGTCTCCCCATTCGGTCTCTCCATTCGGTCTCTCCATTCTGTCTCCCCATTCGGTCTCTCCATTCTGTCTCTCCATTCTGTCTCCCCATTCTGTCTCCCCATTCTGTCTCTCATTCACAACTCTCTCCATTCTGTCTCTCCATTCTGTCTCCCCATTCGGTCTCTCCATTCGGTCTCTCCATTCTGTCTCTCCATTCTGTCTCTCCATTCTGTCTCTCCATTCTGTCTCTCCATTCTGTCTCTCATTCACAACTCTCTCCATTCTGTCTCTCATTCACAACTCTCTCCATTCGGTCTCTCCATTCTGTCTCTCCATTCTGTCTCTCATTCACAACTCTCTCCATTCTGTCTCTCCATTCTGTCTCTCCATTCTGTCTCTCATTCACAACTCTCTCCATTCTGTCTCTCATTCACAACTCTCTCCATTCGGTCTCTCCATTCTGTCTCTCCATTCTGTCTCTCATTCACAACTCTCTCCATTCTGTCTCTCCATTCTGTCTCTCCATTCTGTCCATTCTGTCTCTCCATTTAAGTCATTTAGCAGACGCTCTTATCCAGAGCGACTTACAAATTGGTGCATTCACCTTATGACATCCAGTGGAACAGTCACTTTACAATAGTGCATCTAAATCTTAAAGGGGGGGAATACTTATTTTGTGACCTGGCGTGAAGGTTTGTGACCCTGACGTGAAGGTTTTGTGACCCTGGCGTGAATTTGTGACCCGGGCGTGAGGTTTGTGACCCTGACGGCGTGAAGGTTTTGTGACCCTGACGTGAAGGTTTTGTGACCCGGGCGTGAAGGTTTGTGAACCCGGGGTGAAGGTTTGTGACCCTGGTGTGAAGGTTTTGTGACCTGACGTGAAGGTTTTGTGACCCTGCTGTGAAGGTTTTGTGACCGGGGCATGATGGTTTTGTGATCCTGAGGTCTTTGGCTACTGCCTGGGTTGTCTACTCGTGGATGAGGACAAATGGCGCCCTCTACTGGTCAGATAATGCCAGTCACATGATAGCTTCTCCATCTGCATTGCTTGTTGTTTTGAGGTTTCAGGCTGGGTTTAGAACTTTGTGACATCGGCTGATGTAAAGGGCTGTGACAAAGAGGCTGTGACTGAGCGAACTGACATTAATAGACATCGAGAGAATCAATTTAGTTTAATCAATTAAATGTTTTAGTTCCTGTTAAAAAAACGCTGTATCAGAATTATCCTTTCAGACTGATACAACGGTTAAATATTACAGACAATTTTACAATGTTGTTGTTGCCATAACAATACTGAAACTACAAACACATACAACAACTTGTATAGAAAATGACTTTCGTAGGCACATTAGACGTTCTAATATAAAATGTGAGGGAGGTCAGTTAGAATCAGTTGAAGTGTGTCTACATAAAGAGACATCCTGATCTTCACATTCCTTCTGATGCCCTCTCAGGAGGAGCACAACACATCCCTCTCCATTCTGTCTCTCCATTCTGTCTCTCATTCTGTCTCTCCATTCTGTCTCTCCATTCTGTCTCTCCATTCTGTCTCCCATTCTCTGTCTCTCCATTCTGTCTCTCCATTCTGTCTCCCCATTCTCTCTCCATTCGGTCTCTCCATTCTGTCTCTCTCCATTCTGTCTCCCCATTCTGTCTCCCATTCTGTCTCTCATTCAAACTCTCTCCATTCTGTCTCTCATTCTGTCTCCCCATTCGGTCTCTCCATTCTGTCTCTCCATTCTGTCTCCCCATTCTGTCTCCCCATTCTGTCTCCCCATTCTGTCTCCCCATTCGGTCTCTCCATTCGGTCTCTCCATTCTGTCTCCCCATTCGGTCTCTCCATTCTGTCTCTCCATTCTGTCTCCCCATTCTGTCTCCCCATTCTGTCTCTCATTCACAACTCTCTCCATTCTGTCTCTCCATTCTGTCTCCCCATTCGGTCTCTCCATTCGGTCTCTCCATTCTGTCTCTCCATTCTGTCTCTCCATTCTGTCTCTCCATTCTGTCTCTCCATTCTGTCTCTCATTCACAACTCTCTCCATTCTGTCTCTCATTCACAACTCTCTCCATTCGGTCTCTCCATTCTGTCTCTCCATTCTGTCTCTCATTCACAACTCTCTCCATTCTGTCTCTCCATTCTGTCTCTCCATTCTGTCTCTCATTCACAACATTCTGTCTCTCATTCACAACTCTCTCCATTCGGTCTCTCCATTCTGTCTCTCCATTCTGTCTCTCATTTCACAGCTCTCCATTCTGTCTCTCCATTCTGTCTCTCCATTCTGTCTCTCCATTTCTGTCTCTCCATTCTGTCTCTCCATTCTGTCTCTCATTCACAACTCTCTCCATTCTGTCTCTCATTCACAACTCTCTCCATTCAACTCTCTCCATTCTGTCTCTCCATTCTGTCTCTCCATTCTGTCTCTCCATTCTGTCTCCATTCACAACTCTCTCCATTCTGTCTCTCCATTCTGTCTCTCCATTCTGTCTCTCATTCTAGCTCTCTCCATTCTGTCTCTCCATTCCTGTCTCTCCATTCTGTCTCTCATTCACAACTCTCTCCCATTCTGTCTCCATTCTGTCTCTCCATTCTGTCTCTCATTCTGTGTCTCCATTCTGTCTCTCCATTCTGTCTCTCATTCACAACTCTCTCCATTCTGCTCTCTCTCCATTCTGTCTCTATTCTGTCTCTCATTCCTGACTCTCCATTCTGATCTCTCCGTTTTCTCGATATTCTTCTCTCATTCTGATATCTCCCATTCTGTCTCTCCATTCTGTCTCTCTCCATTCTGTCTCTCCATTCTGTCTCTCCATTCTGTCTCTCCATTCTGTCTCTCATTCACAACTCTCTCCCATTCTGTCTCTCCATTCTGTCTCTCATTCACAACTCTCTCCATTCTGTCTCTCATTCTGTCTGTCTCATTCACAACTCTCTCCATTCTGTCTCTCCATTCTGTCTCTCATTTCCCAGCTCTCTCCATTCTGTCTCTCCATTCTGTCTCTCAGTCTGTCTCTCCATTCTATCTCTCCATTCTGTCTCTCCATTCTGTCTCTCCATTCTGTGTCTCTCATTCACAGCTCTCTCCATTCTGTCTCTCCATTCTGTCTCCCCATTCGGTCTCTCATTCTGTCTCTCCATTCTGTCTCCCATTCTGTCTCCCCATTCTGTCTCTCATTCACAACTCTCTCCATTCGGTCTCTCCATTCTGTCTCCCCATTCAGTCTCTCCATTCCCAGGGTCTCTCCATTCTGTCTCTCCATTCTGTCTCTCCATTAATCTCTCTCATTCTGTCTCTCCATTCTGTCTCTCATTCACAACTCTCTCCATTCTGTCTCTCATTCACAACTCTCTCCATTCGGTCTCTCCATTCTGTCTCTCCATTCTGTCTCTCATTCACAACTCTCTCTCCATTCTGTCTCTCCATTTCTGTCTCTCCATTCTGTCTGTTCACAACTCTCTCATTCCCAACTCTCTCATTCTGTCTCTCCATTTCTGTCTCTCCATTCTGTCTCTCCATTCTGTCTCTCATTCTGTCTCTCCATTTCTGTCTCTCCATTCTGTCTCTCATTCACAACTCTCTCCATTCTGTCTCTCTCATTCCCAACTCTCTCCATTCACAGCTCTCTCCATTCTGTCTCTCCATTCTGTCTCTCCATTCTGTCTCATTCTGTCTCTCCATTTCCTGACTCTCTCCATTCTGTCTCTCTCCATTCTGTCTCTCCATTCTGTCTCTCATTCACAACTCTCTCCACATTCTGTCTCTCATTCTGTCTCTTCTGTCTCTCATTCTAGCTCTCTCCCATTCTTCTCTCTGTCTCATTTCTCCATTCTGTCTCTCCATTCTGTCTCTCCATTCTGTCTCTCCATTCTGTCTCCATTCTGTCTCCATTCTGTCTCTCCATTCTGTCTCTCCATTCTGTCTCTCATTCACCATCTCTCATTCTGTCTCCATTCTGTCTCTCATTCACAACTCTCTCCATTCTGTCTCTCCCATTTTCTGTCTCATTCTGACTCTCTCCATTCTGTCTCTCATTCTGTCTCTCATTCACAACTCTCTCCATTCTGTCTCTAAATTCATCTCTATACATTGTCTCTATAAATATATATCATTCTGTCTCTCATTCTGTCTATATAATTCACAACTCTCTCCATTCTGTCTCTCCATTCTATCTCATCAATTCTGTCTCTCAATTCTATCTCTCGTCACAACTCTCTCATTCCATTCTCTCTTTTCTGTCTCTCCCATTCATCTCTCCCATTCAGTCTCTCCAGGTGCATTCTGTCTCTTCCATTCCAGTCTCTCATTCAGTCTCTCCATTCTGTCTCTTCATTCAGTCTCTCCATTCTCATCTCTTCATTCAGTCTCTCATTCCTGTCTCTCCATTCTGTCTCTCCATTCTGTCTCTCATTCTGTCTCTCCATTCTGTCTCTCCATTCTGTCTCTCCATTCTGTCTCTCCATTCTGTCTCTCCATTCTGTCTCTCCATTCTGTCTCTTCATTCAGTCTCTCCATTCAGTCTCTCCATTCTGTCTCTTCATTCAGTCTCTCCATTCTGTCTCTTCATTCAGTCTCTCCATTCTGTCTCTCCATTCTGTCTCTCCATTCTGTCTCTCCATTCTGTCTCTCCATTCTGTCTCTCCATTCGGTCTCTCCATTCTGTCTCTCCATTCTGTCTCCCCATTCGGTCTCTCCATTCTGTCTCTCATTCACAACTCTCTCCATTCTGTCTCTCCATTCTGTCTCTCCATTCTGTCTCTCATTCACAACTCTCTCCATTCTGTCTCTCCATTCTGTCTCTCATTCACAACTCTCTCCATTCTGTCTCTCCATTCTGTCTCTCCATTCTGTCTCTCCATTCTGTCTCTCCATTCTGTCTCTCCATTCTGTCTCTTCATTCAGTCTCTCCATTCTGTCTCTCCATTCTAGTCTCTCCATTCTGTCTCCTCCATTCTGTCTCTCCATTCTGTCTCTCCATTCTGTCTCTCCATTCTGTCTCTCCATTCCTGTCTCTCCATTCTGTCTCTCCATTCTGTCTCTCCATTCTGTCTCTCTCATTCTGTCTCTCATTCACTACGTCTCTCCATTCTGTCTCTCCATTCTGTCTCTCCATTCTGTCTCTCATTCATTCTCCATACTCTCTCCATTCTGTCTCTCCATTCTGTCTCTCATTCACAAC
>NW_025752798.1:0-5000 GCF_021184085.1 Oncorhynchus gorbuscha
ATCAAATCAAAATCAAATCAAATTTATTTATATAGCCCTTCGTACATCAGCTGATATCTCAAAGTGCTGTACAGAAACCCAGCCTAAAACCCCAAACAGCAAACAATGCAGGTGTAAAAGCACGGTGGCTAGGAAAAACTCCCTAGAAAGGCCAAAACCTAGGAAGAAACCTAGAGAGGAACCGGGCTATGTGGGGTGGCCAGTCCTCTTCTGGCTGTGCCGGGTAGAGATTATAACAGAACATGACCAAGATGTTCAAATGTTCATAAATGACCAGCATGGTCAAATAATAATAAGGCAGAACAGTTGAAACTGGAGCAGCAGCACAGTCAGGTGGACTGGGGACAGCAAGGAGCCATCATGTCAGGTAGTCCTGGGGCACGGTCCTAGGGCTCAGGTCCTCCGAGAGAGAGAAAGAAAGAGAGAATTAGAGAGAGCATATGTGGGGTGGCCAGTCCTCTTCTGGCTGTGCCGGGTGGAGATTATAACAGAACGTGGCCAAGATGTTCAAATGTTCATAAATGACCAGCATGGTTGAATAATAGTAAGGCAGAACAGTTGAAACTGGAGCAGGAGCATGGCCAGGTGGACTGGGGACAGCAAGGAGTCCTCATGTCAGGTAGTCCTGGGACATGGTCCTAGGGCCCAGGCCAGTTGAAACTGGAGCAGCAGCATGGCCAGGTGGACTGGGGACAGCAAGGAGTCATCATGTCAGGTAGTCCTGGGGCATGGTTCTAGGGCTCAGGTCCTCCGAGAGAGAGAAAGAAAGAGAGAAGGAGAGAATTAGAGAACGCACACTTAGATTTACACAGGACACCGAATAGGACAGGAGAAGTACTCCAGATAAACAAACTGACCCTAGCCCCCGACACATAAACTACTGCAGCATAAATACTGGAGGCTGAGACAGGAGGGGTCAGGAGACACTGTGGCCCCATCCGAGGACACCCCCGGACAGGGCCAAACAGGAAGGATATAACCCCACCCACTTTGCCAAAGCACAGCCCCCACACCACTAGAGGGAAATCTTCAACCACCAACTTACCATCCTGAGACAAGGCCGAGTATAGCCCACAAAGATCTCCGACACGGTACAACCCAAGGGGGGAACCCAGACAGGCCGACCACAACAGTGAATCAACCCCCCAGGTGACGCATCCCCCCAGGGACGGCACGAGAGAGCCCCAGCAAGCCAGTGACTCAGCCCCCGTAACAGGGTTAGAGGCAGAGAATCCCAGTGGAAAAAGGGGAACCGGCCAGGCAGAGACAGCAAGGGCGGTTCGTTGCTCCAGAGCCTTTCCGTTCACCTTCCCACTCCTGGGCCAGACTACACTCAATCATATGACCCACTGAAGAGATGAGTCTTCAGTAAAGACTTAAATAATGACATGTTTACAATACTGTGATTAGTATACATACTCTGATAATGACATGTTTACAATACTGTGATTAATATACATACTCTGATAATGACATGTTTACAATACTGTGTAGTCAAATGCCCACCTTTCATTCTCACAAGTATAACTCTTAATTACAGTTATTAAATATGAATGATCCTACATTTAACAATGTTCAGCTATCAGACATCTTAATTAATAATGTTTCAAAGAACTCAGAAAAACATCAGTAAATGAATGAAATGTTATTCCTGATTCGTATATGGAAAAAAAAAACATCTGAAAAGAAAATGATTATTATAACACAAACAGCATCCTCGTACGTCGGAGCACAGTCATATACCATAGAACTATATCTCTACTTGCACATCATCATCTGCTCATTTATCACTCCAGTGAGTGATCTGATCAATTGTAATTACTTCGCTACTATGGCCTATTTATTGCCTACCTCCTCATGCCATTTGCACACACTGTATATAGACTTTTTTTTCTATTGTGTTATTAACTTTACATTGGTTTACTCCATGTGTAACTCTGTGTTGTTGTTTGTGTCACACTGCTTTGCTTTATCTTGTCCAGGTCGCAGTTGTAAATGAGAACTTGTTCTCAACTGGCCTACCTGGTTAAATAAAGGTGTTCTCAACTGGCCTACCTGGTTAAATAAAGGTGAAATAAAATGTTTAAAAAATAAAAACAAACTACATTTGAATTTCCCCTCATTTGACGTGGTTGTTTTGTCAGAACTGTTCAGAGAGAAATAAAGTACTCGTTTTGACATATGGGTTTCTCAGCTCTGTTTTTGTTGATAATGAGAACCATGTTTTTTGGTGGTGCAGATCTGACGGAGGGGAGGGGAAGGGAGGGGAGGGGAGAGGACTGAGCAGCAGTACACTGTGTAGGGCACATGTTCATTATCTTTAGACAAAACAGGAGGAAATGACTTGAGGCGATTATTTCCCTTATCCTCCACTAAACGTGGAAGCTATACAGCTTCTCTCTCTCGCCACTCTCACATTTTTCTAAAGTACCTTTCATTGCAATTACATCATGGCTTTACAGTTCTACTAATGGCCCTGTAGCATGTGGGCTTTACAGTCCTACTAATGGCCCTGTAGCATGTGGGCTTTACAGTTCTACTAATGGCCCTGTAGCATGTGGGCTTTACAGTTCTACTAATGGCCCTGTAGCATGTGGGCTTTACAGTTCTACTAATGGCCCTGTAGCATGTGGGCTTTACAGTCCTGCTAATGGCCCTGTAGCATGTGGGCTTTACAGTTCTACTAATGGCCCTGTAGCATGTGGGCTTTACAGTTCTACTAATGGCCCTGTAGCATGTGGGCTTTACAGTCCTACTAATGGCCCTGTAGCATGTGCGATTTACAGTTCTATTAATGGCCCTGTAGCATGTGGGCTTTACAGTTCTACTAATGGCCCTGTATCATGTGGGCTTTACAGTCCTGCTAATGGCCCTGTAGCATGTGGGCTTTGCAGTCCTACTAATGGCCCTGTAGCATGTGGGCTTTACAGTCCTACTAATGGCCCTGTAGCATGTGCGCTTTACAGTTCTATTAATGGCCCTGTAGCATGTGGGCTTTACAGTTCTACTAATGGCCCTGTATCATGTGGGCTTTACAGTCCTGCTAATGGCCCTGTAGCATGTGGGCTTTACAGTTCTACTAATGGCCCTGTATCATGTGGGCTTTACAGTCCTGCTAATGGCCCTGTAGCATGTGGGCTTTACAGTCCTACTAATGGCCCTGTAGCATGTGGGCTTTACAGTTCTACTAATGGCCCTGTATCATGTGCGCTTTACAGTCCTGCTAATGGCCCTGTAGCATGTGGGCTTTACAGTCCTACTAATGGCCCTGTAGCTTGTGGGCTTTACAGTCCTACTAATGGCCCTGTAGCATGTGGGCTTTACAGTCCTTCTAATGGCCCTGTAGCATGTGGGCTTTACAGTCCTGCTAATGGCCCTGTAGCATGTGGGCTTTACAGTCCTACTAATGGCCCTGTAGCATGTGGGCTTTACAGTCCTACTAATGGCCCTGTAGCATGTGGGCTTTACAGTCCTGCTAATGGCCCTGTAGTATGGGGGCTTTACAGTTCTACTAATGGCCCTGTATCATGTGGGCTTTACAGTCCTGCTGATGGCCCTGTAGCATGTGGGCTTTACAGTCCTGCTAATGGCCCTGTAGCATGTGGGCTTTACAGTTCTACTAATGGCCCTGTAGCATGTGGGCTTTACAGTCCTGCTAATGGCCCTGTAGCATGTGGGCTTTACAGTTCTACTAATGGCCCTGTAGCATGTGGGCTTTACAGTTCTACTAATGGCCCTGTAGCATGTGGGCTTTACAGTTCTACTAATGGCCCTGTAGCATGTGGGCTTTACAGTCCTACTAAGGCACGTGGGCTTTACAGTTCTACTAATGGCCCTGTAGCATGTGGTCTTTACAGTCCTACTAAGGCATGTGGGCTTTACAGTCCTACTAATGGCCCTGTAGCATGTGGGCTTTAGAGTTCTACTAATGGCCCTGTAGCATGTGGGCTTTACAGTCCTACTAATGGCCCTGTAGCATGTGGGCTTTACAGTCCTGCTATTGGCCCTGTAGCATGTGGGCTTTACAGTCCTGCTATTGGCCCTGTAGCATGTGGGCTTAACAGTCCTACTAATGGCCCTGTAGCATGTGGGATTTACAGTTCTACTAAGGCATGTGGGCTTTACAGTTCTACCAATGGCCCTGTAGCATGTGGGCTTTACCGTTCTACTAATGGTCCTGTAGCATGTGGGCTTTGCAGTCCTACTAAGGCATGTGGGCTTTACAGTTCTACTAATGGCCCTGTAGCAAGTGGGCTTTACAGTTCTACTAAGGCATGTGGGCTTTACAGTCCTACTAATGGCCCTGTAGCATGTGGGCTTTACAGTCCTACTAATGGCCCTGTAGCATGTGTGCATTACAGTCCTGCTATTGGCCCTGTAGCATGTAGGCTTTACAGTTCTACTAAGGCATGTGGGCTTTACAGTTCTACTAATGGCCCTGTAGCATGTGGGCTTTACAGTCCTGCTAATGGCCCTATAGCATGTGGGCTTTACAGTCCTGCTAATGGCTCTGTAGCATGTGGGCTTTACAGTCCTGCTATTGGCCCTGTAGCATGTGGGCTTTACAGTTCTACTAATGGCCCTGTAGCATGTGGGCTTTACAGTTCTACTAATGGCCCTGTAGCATGTGGGCTTTACAGTTCTACTAATGGCCCTGTAGCATGTGGGCTTTACAGTCCTGCTAATGGCCCTGTAGCATGTGGGCTTTACAGTTCTACTAATGGCCCTGTAGCATGTGGGCTTTACAGTCCTACTAAGGCATGTGGGCTTTACAGTTCTACTAATAGCCCTGTAGCATGTGGATTTACAGTCCTGCTAATGGCCCTGTAGTATGGGGGCTTTACAGTTCTACTAATGGCCCTGTAGCATGTGGGCTTTACAGTCCTACTAAGGCATGTGGGCTTTACAGTTCTACTAATGGCCCTGTAGCATGTGGGCTCTAGAGTTCTACTAATGGCCCTGTAGCATGTGGGCTTTACAGTCCTACTAATGGCCCTGTA
>NW_025752798.1:10000-11855 GCF_021184085.1 Oncorhynchus gorbuscha
AATCCTAGTAAAAATTCCCTGTTTTAGGTCAGTTAGGATCACCACTTTATTTAAAGAATGTGAAATGTCAGAATAGTAGTAGAGAATTATTTTTCAGCATTCATTTCTTTCATCACATTCCCAGTGGGTCAGAAGAGTACATACTAATTCAGTGTATTTGGTAACATTGACTTTAAATTGTTTAACTTGATTAGCGTTTCTGAGGTAGCCTTCACAAGCTTCCCACAATAATTTGGGTGAATTGTGGCCCATTCCTCCTGACAGAACTGGTGTAACTAAGAGACCAGGTTTGCTTGGAAGCCTCCTTGTTCGCAAAAGCTTTTTCAGTTCTGCACACAAATGTTGTTCTATAGGATTGAGGTCAGGGCTTTGTGGTGGCACTCCAAGCCCATTGACACTTGTCCTTAAGCCATTTTGCCCACAACTTTGTAAGTGTGCTTAGGGTCATTATTGTCCATTTGGTAGACCCATTTTGCGGCCAGGATTTAACTTCTGACTGATGAATTGAGATGTTGCTTCAATATATCCACATATTTTCCATCCTCATGACGCCATCTATTTTGTGAAGTGCACCAGTCCCTCCTGCAGCAAAGCACCCCCACAACATGATGCTGCCACCCCGTGCTTTACGGTTGGGATGGTGTTCTTCGCCTTGCAAGCCTCCATGTTTTTTTCTGCAAGCGTTATGATTGGTCAAACGTTACGATGGTCATTACAGCCAAACAGTTCTATTTTGTTTCATCAGACCAGACAATATTTCTCCAAAAGTATGATCTTTGTCCCCATGTGCAGTTGCAAACCGTAGTCTGGCTTTTTATGGCGGTTTTTGTAGCAGTGGCTTATAGATACTTTTGTACCTGTTTCCTCCAGCATCTTCACAAGGTCCTTTGCTGTTGTTCTGGGATTGATTTGCACTTTTCGCACCAAAGTACTTTCATCTCTAGAAGGCAGAATGCTTCTCCTTCCTGAGTGGTATGACGGCTGCGTGGTCCCATGGTGTTTATACTTTGCGTACTATTGTTTGTATAGATGAAAGTGGTACCTTCAGGCATTTGGAAATTGCTCACAAGGATGAACCAGACTTAAGGAGGTTGACAATTATTTTCTTTGGTCTTGGCTGATTTATTTTTATTTTCCCATGATGTCAAGCAAAGAGGCACTGAGTTTGAAGGTAGACCTTGAAATACATCCCAGATACACCTCCAATTGACTCAAATGATGCCAAGTAGCCTATCAGAAGCTTCTGATAAGCTAAATGACATCATTTTCTGGAATTTTCAAGCTGTTTAAAGTTACAGTCAACTTAGTGTATGTATACTTCAGCCCACTGGAATTGTGTGATACAGTGAATTATAAGTTTAAAATCTGTCTCTGTAAACAATTGTTGGAAAAATGACTTGTGTCATGCACAAAGTAGATGTCCTAACCAACTTGCCAAAACTATAGTTTGTTAAAAAGAAATTTGTGGAGTGGTTGAAAAATGAGTTTTAATGACTCCAACCTAAGTGTATGTAAACTTCCGATTTCAACTGTACATATACACATATACACATATATATATAAATATACACACACACACACACACACACACACACACACACACACACACACACACACACACACACACACACACACACACACACACACACACACACACACACACACACACACACACACACACACACACATACACACATACATACATACATACATACATACATACATACATACATACATACATACATACATACATACATACATACATACATACATACATACATACATACATACATACATACATACATACATACATACATACATACATACATACATACATACATACATACATACATAC
>NW_025752799.1:0-11853 GCF_021184085.1 Oncorhynchus gorbuscha
GGGATACAGTACAGTGAAATGTATGTGTTTTTCCAGCTAGGGATACAGTGACAGTGAAATGTATGTGTTTTTCCAGCTAGTGGATACAGTACAGTGAAATGTACGTGTTTTTCCAGCTAGGGGATACAGTACAGTGAAATGTACGTGTTTTTCCAGCTAGGGGATACAGTACAGTGAAATGTATGTGTTTTTCCAGCTAGGGATACAGTACAGTGAAATGTACGTGTTTTTCCAGCTAGGGATACAGTACAGTGGAAATGTATGTGTTTTTCCAGCTAGGGATACAGTACAGTGAAATGTACGTGTTTTTCCAGCTAGGGGATACAGTACAGTGAAATGTATGTGTTTTTCCAGCTAGGGGATACAGTACAGTGAAATGTATGTGTTTTTCCAGCTAGTGGATACAGTACAGTGAAATGTATGTGTTTTTCCAGCTAGTGGATACAGTACAGTGAAATGTATGTGTTTTTCCAGCTAGGGATACAGTACAGTGAAATGTATGTGTTTTTCCAGCTAGGGGATACAGTACAGTGAAATGTATGTGTTTTTCCAGCTAGTGGATACAGTACAGTGAAATGTATGTGTTTTTCCAGATAGTGGATAGTCCTTCTGTAGCTCAGTTGGTAGAGCATGGCGCTTGTAACGCCAGGGTAGTGGTTTCGATCCCCGGGACCACCCATACGTAGAATGTATGCACACATGACTGTAAGTCGCTTTGGATAAAAGCGTCTGCTAAATGGCATATATTATATTATTATTATTATACAGTACAGTGAAATGTACGTGTTTTTCCAGCTAGTGGATACAGTAGTAGTCACACAAAATGGCTTTCTTGAATTTCAAATGGACTAGGTTCTTCCACCACGTTTCCCCCATCTTCAGACTATATTTTATGATAATATATGACAAAACGCCATTTTTTAAAATTACTGTTACAGACTTTGTTTTATTGGCCGATAGTCTGAATATTGATTATTTGACGTTATGAGGCTGAAATGTGGATAAAACCACGTGTTCTCTAGTAGTAGTCTGGTAATCATGTCTGTCTCTAGTAGCAGTCTGGTAATCATGTCTGTCTCTAGTAGCAGTCTGTTAATCATGTCTGTCTCTAGTAGCAGTCTGGTAATCATGTCTGTCTAGTAGCAGTCTGGTAATCATGTCTGTCTCTAGTAGCAGTCTGGTAATCATGTCTGTCTCTAGTAGCAGTCTGGTAATCATGTCTGTCTCTAGTAGCAGTCTGGTAATCATGTTTGTCTCTAGTAGCAGTCTGGTAATCATGTCTGTCTCTAGTAGCAGTCTGGTAATCATGTCTGTCTCTAGTAGCAGTCTGGTAATCATGTCTGTCTCTAGTAGTAGTAGTAGCTTTTGCTTTCTTTCACAGTCAGACTGAATTGTAGGACTAGAGGTAGTAGTAGTAGTATCAGTAGGAGTAGTATCAGTAGTAGTAGCAGCAGTAGTAGTAGCTGCAGTAGTCATAGTAGCAGCAGCTGTAGTAGTAGTGGTAGTAGTAGTAGTAGTAGCAGCATCAATAATAATAGTAGTAGAGTAGTAGTAGCTGTAGTAGCAGCATCAATAATAGTAGTAGTATCAGTAGTGGTGGTAGTAGCAGTAGCTTTTCCTTTCTCACAGTCATAGACTGAATTGTACACCAATCTACAATCATAATGTCAATCATATATAATTATCAAATAGTAACATTCTAAACTAGCAAAACACATTTTAATACAAATCAACGACAAGGTTTTTTTGGTTGGCAGCTTGAGAAAATTACAGTCCATCTTTAGAGTTGTTAGGAAGGCATTTCTAAGGCTCTGGGCAATGTGGTGTGTGCCGCCTTATCAATCGGTCCGTTTAGTGAAGTACGGAACGGCAGAGTCTGAGAGCAGCCTGTTTGTTGTCACGGAGACAGAGAGTGTTCAGTTTGCTCTCTGGTTGGAGGGAGCCAGTCTGTAAACTGGGAGTTCTTCAGTGTTTTACTTGCTATATTGTATTTACTTTGCCACCATGGCCTTTTTTTGCCTTTACCTCCCTTATCTCACCTCATTTGCTCACATCGTATATAGACTTGTTTATACCTGTATTATTGACTGTATGTTTGTTTTACTCCATGTGTAACTCTGTGTCGTTGTATGTGTCGAACTGCTTTGTTTTTTTTATCTTGGCCAGGTCGCAATTGTAAATGAGAACTTGTTCTCAACTTGCCTACCTGGTTAAATAAAGGTGAAATAAAAAAATAAAACATTTTTTTTAAACAAATGTCAGGCAGATCTGCTCTGTCTTACATGAGTGCTTCCCGGTGGCTGGTGTACAGTTCAGCCGTAGAATGATTCTGCTGCAGGGGTCTCTTCTGGACTCTCTCCAGCTTGAACGGTCAGGGTTTGAGTGAGGTCAGGATGTGGTCATGGTATACGAGGGTGACAGCCAGGGAAAACAGAGGATGTGGTCATGGTATACGAGGGTGGTAAAAGCCAGGGGAAAACAGAGGATGTGGTCATGGTATCTAGGGTGGCAGCCAGGGAAAACAGAGGATGTGGTCATGGTATACGAGGGTGGCAGCCAGGGAAAACAGAGGATGTGGTCATGGTATACGAGGGTGACAGCCAGTGAAAACACAGGATGTGGACATGGTATACGAGGGTGACAGCCAGGGAAAACAGAGGATGTGGTCATGGTATACGAGGGTGGCAGCCAGGGAAAACAGAGGATGTGGTCATGGTATACGAGGGTGGCAGCCAGGGAAAACAGAGGATGTGGTCATGGTATACGAGGGTGACAGCCAGGGAAAACAGAGGATGTGGTCATGGTATACGAGGGTGACAGCCAGGGAAAACAGACTCCAGAACTGGTCTTACAACTGGTCTCTTGAATAATGTTTACATACTGCTTTACTCATCTCATATGTATATATTCTGTATTTTATTCTCCTGTATTTTAGACAATGCCACTCTGACATTACTCGTCCTAATATTTATATATTTCTTAATTACATTCTTTTACTTTTAGATTTGTGTGGAATTGTTGTGAATTGTTAGATACTACTGCACTGTTGGAGCTAGGAACACCAGCATTTCACTACACCCGCAATAACATCTACTACAACATGTGTATGGACCAATAACATCTGCTACATCATGTGTATGGACCAATAACATCTACTACAACATGTGTATGGACCAATAACATCTGCTTAAATGTGTATGGACCAATAACATCTGCTTAAATGTGTATGGACCAATAACATCTGCTTAAATGTGTATGGACCAATAACATCTACTACATCATGTGTATGGACCAATAACATCTGCTTAAAATGTGTATGGACCAATAACATCTACTACATCATGTGTATGGACCAATAACATCTACTACATCATGTGTATGGACCAATAACATCTACTACATCATGTGTATGGACCAATAACATCTACTACATCATGTGTATGGACCAATAACATCTACTACATCATGTGTATGGACCAATAACATCTGCTACATCATGTGTATGGACCAATAACATCTACTACATCATGTGTATGGACCAATAACATCTACTACATCATGTGTATGGACCAATAACATCTACTACATCATGTGTATGGACCAATAACATCTGCTACATCATGTGTATGGACCAATAACATCTACTACATCATGTGTATGGACCAATAACATCTGCTTAAATGTGTATGGACCAATAACATCTGCTTAAAATGTGTATGGACCAATAACATCTACTTCAACATGTGTATGGACCAATAACATCTACTACAGCATGTGTATGGACCAATAACATCTGCTTAAATGTGTATGGACCAATAACATCTACTACAGCATGTGTATGGACCAATAACATCTACTACAGCATGTGTATGGACCAATAACATCTGCTTAAATGTGTATGGACCAATAACATCTGCTTAAAATGTGTATGGACCAATAACATCTACTTCAACATGTGTATGGACCAATAACATCTACTACAGCATGTGTATGGACCAATAACATCTGCTTAAATGTGTATGGACCAATAACATCTACTACAGCATGTGTATGGACCAATAACATCTGCTTAAATGTGTATGGACCAATAACATCTACTACATCATGTCTATGTGTAACGGATGTGAAACGGCTAGCTTAGTTAGCGGTGTGCGCTAAATAGCGTTTCAATCGGTGACGTCACTTGCTCTGAGACCTTGAAGTAGTGGTTCCCCTTGCTCTGCAAGGGCCGTGGCTTTTGTGGAGCGATGGGTAACGACGCTTCGTGGGTGACTGTTGTTGATGTGTGCAGAAGGTCCCTGGTTCGCGCCCGGGTATGGGCGAGGGGACGGTTTAAAATTATACTGTTACATATGGACCAATAACATCTGTTACAACGTGTGTATGGACCAATAACATCTACTATAGATATCACTGTTGGAGCTAGGAAAATAAACACGTTTAATATCACTGTTGGAGCTAGGAACACACAACACTGTTGGAGCTAGGAACATAAACATGATAGATATCACTGTTGGAGCTAGGAAAATAAACACGTTTAATATCACTGTTGGAGCTAGGAACACACAGCATGATAGATATCACTGTTGGAGCTAGGAACACACAGCATGATAGATATCACTGTTGGAGCTAGGAACACACAGCATGATAGATATCACTGTTGGAGCTAGAAACATACAGCATGATAGATATCATTGTTGGAGCTAGAAACACAGCATGATAGATATCACTGTTGGAGCTAGGAACATAAACATGATAGATATCACTGTTGAGCTAGGAACACAGCATGATAGATATCACTGTTGGAGCTGTGGAACACACAGCATGATAAATATCACTGTTGAGCTAGGAACATAAATATGATAGATATCACATAAATATGATAGATATCACTGTTGGAGCTAGGAACACACAGCATGATAGATATCACTGTTGGAGCTAGGAACACACAGCATGATAGATATCACTGTTGAGCTAGGAACACACAGCATGATAGATATCACCGTATTCGGAGAGCGCGCTTAAACGATGACCATGATCTCCAAAATTCACCAAAGGCTCTTTTCGGAGCCACCTCCATATTTCCGTCAAAAAGGCACAATTGTTTAATTTCTACACGCCCCTCTACATTTCCCACCATGTATGTCGTTGACGAACACCTCGTGTTCCCTGCTCTCGAGTCACAACCGGCGGTGATTGTAAATAAGAGTTGGTTCTCAACTGACTTGACTAGTTAAATAAAGGGCCACATAGAAATAGAAAATAGAAACTGCGTATTGCACGTTTTACTCGGCGGAATTCTAGATTCAATATTATCTGCTAACGAGAGGGACGTGACCACAAAAAAGTGATTATGTGTATATTAGTATGCCCAGAGTAGAACAGTCAAAGGTTTTACAAAGGAGGGGAAAATACACTAGGAGTAATAAGTGATAGTGATGATATTAGGGCAAAGAGTCCCAATAATAAGTGTTGGCATGGAGAATTGTCATTATGTATGAAGAAAACATTGCATGACAACTGACTTTGTAAGTTCCCACATTGCAGTGCTGCTGAGAGACTCGTGCAGAGGTGTGAAAACTTTACCGTGGAGCACGGCCGCCATCTAGTGGATAAACGCGGGTACTGCAAACGTGTGAGCACGTCATTGTGGTGTAACGGATGGGAAACGGCTAGCTTGTTTGCGGTGTTCACGCTAAATAGCGTTTCAATCGGTGACATCTCTTGCTCTGAGACCTTGAAGTAGTGGTTCCCTTGCTCTGCAAGAGCCGCGGCTTTGTGGAGCGATGGGTAACGATGCTTCGTGGGTGACTGTTGTTGATGTGTGCAGAGGGTGTTTGGTTCTCGCCCAGGTATGGGCGAGGGGACGGTCTAAAGTTATACTGTCACAGTGGCTCCCTATTGGTATTTGATTTTCAGCCCAGCGTTTCCCAAACTCCGTCCTCCAGTCCCCGAGTGGTGCACGTTGTGCTTTTTTGAGAATCCTATTTCTCTTGGAATGTAAACATGCTAGAGTCTGTCAATTACTTTGTGAAAAATCGCCATTCCATCATTCCTGTCCCATGTGACCGTTGAAGACGTGTCACAAACTCTGGTGGCAAAAACTCCCATGTTTTGATCAGATCATTTCAATTGGTCAAAAAGATGCATTAGGATGCTAGAGGAAACATTAGCATTGGGATGCTAGCGGAAACTTTAACATTAGCATTGGGATGCTAGCGGAAACATTAGCATTGGGATGCTATGGAAACATTAGCATTGGGATGCTAGCGGAAACTTTAACATTAGCATTGGGATGCTAGCGGAAACTTTAACATTAGCATTGGGATGCTAGCGGAAACTTTAACATACATTGGGATGCTAGCGGAAACTTTAACATTAGCATTGCATGCTAAAGGGAAACATTAGCATTGGGATGCTGAAGGGAAACATTAGCATTGGGATGCTAGCGGAAACATTAGCATTGGGATGCTAAATGAAACATTAGCATTGGGATGCTAGCGGAAACATTAACATTAGCATTAGATGCTAGAAACATTAGCATTGGGATGCTAGTGGAAACATTAGCATTGGGGTGCTAGCGGAAACATTAGCATTGGGATGCTAGCGGAAACTTTAACATTCGTAATGAGCACGGTGACAAACATTCATTGTTACACCTGTAATTACAGACAGCAATTACCACCAGTTAGATGTTACTATTACAGCATAACTATGAATTATTGTAATGTATTACAATATTTGTACCTAAAACAGACATTCAACTGAGGCGCTACCAAATATTGAAAGGAGAGGAAGCTTTCAGAATGAAAAAAAAGGAGGAAGAGGAGCTGTCACATTGAAAGAAGAGGAAGAGGAGATATAGGCTGTCACAGTGGATGAGGAAGAAGGGATAGGAGGGTGTTACAGTGGAAGAGGAAGAAGGGATAGAGGGTGTTACAGAGGAAGAGGAAGAAGGGATGGGTGGGTGTTACAGTGGAAGAGGAAGAAGGGATAGAGGGTGTTACAGAGGAAGAGGAAGAAGGATAGAGGGTGTTACAGTGAAAGAGGAGGAGGGGAGAGAGGGTGTTACAGTGGAAGAGGAGGAGGGGATAGAGGGTGTTACAGTGGAAGAAGGGATAGAGGGTGTTACAGAGGAAGGAAGGGATGGAGGGTGTTACAGTGGAAGAAGGATAAAGTGTTACAGTGGAGGAAGGATAGAGGGTGTTACAGAGGAAGAGGAAGAAGGGATAGAGGGTGTTACAGAGGAAGAGGAAGAAGGGATAGAGGGTGTTACAGTGAAAGAGGAGGAGGGGATAGAGGGTGTTACAGTGGAAGAAGGGATAGAGGGTGTTACAGTGGAAGAGGAGGAAGGGATAGAGGGTGTTACAGTGGAAGAGGAAGAAGGGATAGAGGGTGTTACAGAGGAAGAGGAAGAAGGGATAGAGGGTGTTACAGTGAAAGAGGAGGAGGGATAGAGGGTGTTACAGTGGAAGAGGAGGAAGGGATAGAGGGTGTTACAGTGGAAGAGGAAGAAGGGATAGAGGGTGTTACAGAGGAAGAGGAAGAAGGGATAGAGGGTGTTACAGTGAAAGAGGGGATAGAGGGTGTTACAGTGGAAGAAGGGATAGAGGGTGTCATAGTGGAAGAAGGGATAGAGGGTGTTACTGTGGAAGAGGAGGAAGGGATAGAGGCTGTTACAGTGGAAGAGGAAGAAGGGATAGAGGGTGTTACAGTAGAAGAGGAAGAAGGGATAGAGGGTGTTACAGTGGAAGAAGGGATAGAGGCTGTTACAGTGGAAGAAGGGATAGAGGGTGTTACAGTGGACGAGGAAGAGGAGATAGAGGGTGTTACAGTGGATGAGGAAGAGGAGATAGAGGGTGTTACAGTGGATGAGGAAGAGGAGATAGAGGGTGTTACAGTGGACGAGGAAGAGGAGATAGAGGGTGTTACAGTGGACGAGGACGAGGAGATAGAGGGTGTTACAGTGGACGAGGAAGAGGAGATGCTTTCCGAATGAAAAAGGAGGAAGAAGATATCACATTGAAAGAAGAGGAGGATGTTGTAGTGAAAGAAGAAGAGGAGGATGTTGTAGTGAAAGAAGAGGAAGAACCTTTTGAAGAGGAAGAGGAGGACATCTCAATGAAAGAGAAGGGGAAATACATTTTGGGAGTGTAAGAGGAGCAGGAGGAGAGGAAGATTAACACCAGTTAGTTGTCTCATAAAAACAGGGGCACAAACTCAGCACTTGTTGAACTAATGTGTTGCTCAGTACTATAGGAATTGTTAAAGGGGCAAACTTGGAAAATGCGTTTTTTAAATGCACAAACATAAAAATACATGACAGTTTACAAAACTGATATAGACAACAACAACATAAGATAATATTACATTACAAATAAAATAAACAATTTAATTGCATAGAGTAAAGTACTGCTAAGAAGTAAGAGAAAACATGAGCTCTGGTTGTTTTGCAATGACTTACGACAGAATAAACAATTGTCGTGAATATTTTTCTAAACTGCGTTACCTACTCCGGTCAGCAGATGGCGACGTGAGTCTTTCAGATTGTGCCTCGCCGTGACGTATAATCTAGTGGACGGGCGAGGGCGTCAATAACAACACGGTTCCTGACTCAACTTTCTCGCTCGACAACACAAAACGTAATATTGACGCTTATTTTGTCATTGTTTGTATATATATTCATCTCAGTGTTTTAAACACAATTCTGTTTGAGTATCTACTGGTTAAATGAACATAATTTACTTGTTACATTGGCAAAATAAGGTTAAGGTTATTTCTGAGCCAAGCACTTAGGGCCAGTCGCTAGCTGACATGCCCTGACCATGAGCTCACTTTGCTACTCCACCCCTGCTAAAGAAGAAGAGGTCTGTTGCAAGTGGAGAAAGAATCTCTGGGGCTGAACTTTGTCGTGAAAGAAGAACATGAGGATATTGCAGTGAAAGGAGATGAAGACGTGTTTAGATTTAAGCAGGAGGAAGAGAATACTATATCATTTAAAAAAGAGAAAGAACCTTGTGGAAATGAAACGGGAAGAGGAGGTTCTCACATTAAAAGAGGAGGATGTTACAGTTAAAGAAGAGAAAGACACTTTAGGAGTGAAAGAGGAAGAGGGGATACAGGCTGTCACAGTGGAAGAAGAGGAAGTAGAAGCTTTCAGAATTAAAAAGGAGGAAGATGAGGATATCAGCGTGGAAGAGGGGGTAGAATCTTTAGAATCAAAAAAGGAGGAAGAGGAAGAACCTTTAGAGAGGACGAGGAGGAGGGAGGCTCTCTCAATAAAAGACAAGGAGGGGAGAGGAGGAGGAGACAGACGATCTGATTAAACGCCAGTGAGTATTGGATTAAAAACAGGGCATAAACTACCCTTGTTAAACTAATGTGTGGTTTTAAAGGGGCAATTCTACTGGAGTTCTACACTTGTATTGTTCAGTACTGTAGGACTTGTTAAAGGGACATGCATTTTTTACTTTTAAATTAATTGTATAAATATATAATTAATTGTATATAGCCTACCACAAACTTACACCAAACTTCGACCTCCCCCCTTGTTTTTCCACTTCTGCTACTCGCTGTTTATTTTCTTTAACAGCAAACAACACAGACGGAATCAAATCAAATATTATTAGTCACATGTGCCGATTCCCAAAAGGTGTAGATCTTACCGTGAAATGCTTCCTG
The DNA here is from genome assembly GCF_021184085.1 of Oncorhynchus gorbuscha. Lineage (NCBI taxonomy): Eukaryota > Metazoa > Chordata > Actinopteri > Salmoniformes > Salmonidae > Oncorhynchus > Oncorhynchus gorbuscha. Next base: position 9,682 of record NW_025752799.1, read on the forward strand.
ACAAGCCCTTAACAAACAATGAAGTAAAAGAAAAAGAGTTCAGAAAATATTTAGAAAATAAACAATTGTAAAAAAAAAATGTTTCTAAGTAACACAATAAAATAACAATAACGATAGAGATTCTGGATTCGAGTCCAGGCGACCGGGAGACCCCTGGGGCGGCGCATAATTGGCCCAGTGTTGTCCAGATTAGGGGAGGGTTTGTCTGGCAGGGATGTCCTGGTCACATCGCGCACTAGCGACTCCTGTGACAGTCTTGGCGCAGTGCACGCTGACACGGTAGCCAGGTGCACAGTGTTTCCTCCGACACGTTGGTGCTTCCCGGGTTAAGTGGGCATTGTGTCAAGAAGCGGTGCGGCTTGGTTGTTTCGCCTCTCCGGGGGCGGTATGGGAGTAGCAACGCTGAGACAACACTGTAACTACCAATTGGAAACCACGAAATTGCGGAGAAAATGGGGTAAAAATATATATATAATAACTAACGAGGCACCGGCATCGAGTCAATGTGCGGAGGCCAGTCCAGGCAATTTCTACATGTAGGTAGGGGTAAAGTGACCATGCATAGACAAACAGTGAGCACCAGCAGTGTAAATGTACATGTAGGTAGGGGGTGGTGTCAATGTAAATAGTCTGGGTTTATTTCTTTGTACTCCCTGACGAAGGCCATGCAGCCGAAACGCGTCAGATTTTTAAAACTTTAATTCTATTGAACATGCCATAAAAAGGCATTTTAATCGATTACATGAAGAGTGCCTTGGTCCTCCTTTCTTTTTGTTGACCAATTTACCCCTTTTACCGAAGAGCACCTTTTATCTACCAAAATGTACTATTGTGTACCTTAGTAGCGCTTCCCTTCCTACTTTTTCTACTGGTCTGGGTTTCCATTTGATTGATTGTTCAGCAGTCTTATGGCCTGTGGGTGGAAGCTGCCCAGGAGCCCTTCGGACATTGACCTGGCGTTTTGGTACAGCTTGCCGTGCGGTAGCAGAGAGAACAGTCTATGACTTGGGTGACTGGAGTCTTTGACAATGTTTTGGGCCTTCCTCTGATACCGCCTGGTATATAGTTCCTGGATGGCAGGAAGCTTGGCGCCAGTGATGTACTGGGCCCTACGCACTACTCTCTGTAGCGCCTTACGGTCGGATACCGAGCCAGGTGTCTCATGTGCCATACTTTAAAAAAACATATATATACTTGCCACTGCTTGACTAAAATAATCTCGGTCGTCCAACAGTCTTTCGACCAAACAATTGACCAGGCGACTAAATGGGGTCAGGCCTCTATAATGGATTAATCCACTCCAGACAGGCCTCTATAATGGATTAGTCCACTCCAGACACAGGCCTCTATAATGGATTAATCCTCAGACAGGCCTCTATAATGGATGGATTAGTCCACTCAGACAGGCCTCTACAATGGATTAGTCCACTCAGACAGGCCTCACAATGAATTAGTCCACTCAGACAGGCCTCAATGAATTAGTCCACTCAGACAGGTTTAGAATTAGTCCACTCAGACAGGCCTCTACAATGGATTAGTCCACTCAGACAGGGCCTCTACAATGGATTAGTCCACTCAGACAGGCCTCTACAATGGATTGAATCCACTCAGACAGGCCTCTACAATGGATTAGTCCATTGTACATTTTCTTGAATTTGTTCTTGATTTTGGGGCCTGTGAAAAGACCTCTGGTGGGATAAGTGTGTGTTCAGAGCTGTGTAAATTGACTATGCAAACAATTTGGGATTTTCAACACATTAATGTTTCTTATAAAAAGAAGAAGTGATGCAGTCAGTCTCTCCTCAACTCTCAGCCAAGAGAGACTGACTGCATGGTATTAATGTCACGCTAGTAGTACATTTACCGTTAATTACCATCATTTCTAGTATACAATGTTAGTTTGGTTTACGGTCATTTCTGTATGTCACTATGTCACTACAGTCTTACCGTTGTCATGGACACGTTGGTTGCCGAGAGCACTGTCTAGGCTAGTTAGTGTTTATTTCATTGCGTTTATGAGTTTTTTTGGAGCGCTCCTGTCAATCTTGAGTAAAGACACTCACCTAATTACACATAGAAGCAGGCCTCTAGGCTACCTGACCTGATTACACATAGAAGTAGGCCTCTAGACTACCTGTCCTGATTACACATAGAAGTAGGCCTCTAGGCTAC
>NW_025752800.1:0-11853 GCF_021184085.1 Oncorhynchus gorbuscha
TTGAAGGACAGAGTTGACAAACTACGTCTCTTCCTACCGGTATGTGTATTTGTCAATCAATCGGTATGTGTATTTGTCTTTCAGCCCGTCAATCAATCAGTCAATCACAATAGAGACACCAATGCCATCTGATTGGCTATCCGGAGCTTAACAGTCTCTCATTGGTTTTGGCTGTCAGCGTGTCCATCAGTTGCCCAATCAGCTTTTGATACCCAATAGAACCGCCTTCAGGGGTTTCAAAGCAAAACCCAATCAGGCAGTGAGCTGACAGCCAGCTACTGCAGTCATTATTATGGCTAATATCATTCAGAAACACACATTTGCAGGTACTCTTGAACAACACACTAATTTACACTACTTGTATGTGGCCACCATCTCTTCTCTCCCTCTGTGCTTGTAGTGTCTCCATCCCTTTATTCCCCTTCATCTTCTCACTCACCCACTCCCATCTCTCCTCTCTCCCGCCTCATCTCTCTTCTCTCCCTCTGTGCTTGTAGTGTCTCCATCCCTTTATTCCCCTTCATCTTCTCACTCACCCACTCCCATCTCTCCTCTCTCCCACCTCATCTCTCTTTCACTCTTTATCTTTGTCTCCCTCGCTCTCTCCATCTCCCTCTCTCTGTTTGCTGACTTTGCTGCAGGGTGGACCCTTGGCTGTGTTCTGTCAGTAGTGTGCTCCCTAGGGAGCAGTAAAGTGGACTTAGTGCAGTGAGTAGCACAGGGGCGTGAGTGTGAGAGTGTGCCCTAAGGGCTGGCGAAGGGCCGTTACCACTGAGACACTCAGTAATAGAGGACAAGCTCTCTCACTACTCACTGATATGATGGATTTGACTGGGAGAAGCTTGGGGGTTGTTGTGGCGTGTGTGTGTGCGTGTGTATGTGTATGTGTATGTATGTATTTTCATCCATTCAAAGCTGTTGTATTAGTCATGTGTACCTGGCCTCCCTCCTTCCCGTGTTGGGATGCCTGTGTGTTTGCTGTTGTGAACTGGTAGCAGTAGAGATTATGACACACACACGTTACTCACACGTCCCCTCGGGCAGCTCATGTAATATACAGTAAACACAAGCCTGAAAGTGCATCAGTCATCTAGAAATACAAGCAAATCTAAGCAGGTCAGTAAGCTGTAAAGGAAAAAGAGACTGTCCCAGAGGACAGAACCATGTAAGAGGGAATCTACCATCCCAGCTGTTCTACTAGGCTGCTGACAGCTGGAACCCCATGCTCAAGTCTGAGTGCGCTGTAGCAACACTGTGTAAAAGCTGAGCTCAGAACAGCCCTTAGAGAAGGAGAGAGTCTTATACTGCTTCTCACTGCTGTACTAGCTAAGGACTGTGCTGAGATCAGTCTTTACAGTGAGAGGCAATGTGATTCTCTGGAGTAAAAGGGAGCAGAGTAACCGAGAGGTAGCGCTGCAGCTTAATGCACTGAGCTGAGTCTGAGAAAGGATGGAGAGAGGACGCAGGAGGGAGGAAAATAGAGGGAGAGAGAAAAAGAGAGAGATATTCTCCATCATTCCATGCAGCACAGCCTGTATTATCCTGCCATTGGAAAAGCCATCTTGTATAATCTACATCTAACTTCCAAATTAAAGACCCCACCTCCTCCCTCTCCCTCTCCCCTTTCCTTTACCCTGGCTAGAGGAGGTTAATATATGTGGATAGAGGAGGTTAATATATGTGGACAGAGTGGAGGTTCATATATGACAGAGGAGGTTAATATATGTGATGATGATGTTAATATATGTAGACAGATACACATATGTGATAGAGGAGTTAATATATGTGATAGATATACACATATGTGATAGAGGATAATCACATATGTGATGAGGAGGCTAATATATGTGGATAGAGGAGGTTAATATATGTGGATAGATGGAGGTTAATATATGTGGATAGAGGAGGTTAATATATGTGGATAGAGGAGGTTAATATATGTGGATAGAGGAGGTTAATATATGTGGATAGAGGAGGTTAATATATGTGGATAGAGGAGGTTAATATATGTGGATAGAGGAGGTTAATATATGTGGATAGAGGAGGTTAATATATGTGGATAGAGGAGGTTAATATATGTGGATAGAGGAGGTTAATATATGTGGTTATAGGAGGTTAATATATGTGGATATAGGTTAATATATGTGGTTATAGGTTAATATATGTGGATAGAGGAGGTTAATATATGTGGTTATAGATTAATATATGTGGATAGAGGAGGTTAATATATGTGGTTATAGGTTAATATATGTGGATAGAGGAGGTTAATATATGTGGTTATAGGAGGTTAATATATGTGGATATAGGTTAATATATGTGGTTATAGGTTAATATATGTGGATAGAGGAGGTTAATATATGTGGTTATAGGAGGTTAATATATGTGGTTATAGGAGGTTAATATATGTGGTTATAGGTTAATATATGTGGATAGAGGAGGTTAATATATGTGGTTATAGGTTAATATATGTGGATAGAGGAGGTTAATATATGTGGATATAGGTTAATATATGTGGTTATAGGTTAATATATGTGGATAGAGGAGGTTAATATATGTGGTTATAGGTTAATATATGTGGATAGAGGAGGTTAATATATGTGGTTATAGGAGGTTAATATATGTGGATATAGGTTAATATATGTGGTTATAGGTTAATATATGTGGATAGAGGGGGTTAATATATGTGGTTATAGGAGGTTAATATATGTGGTTATAGGAGGTTAATATATGTGGTTATAGGTTAATATATGTGGATAGAGGAGGTTAATATATGTGGTTATAGGTTAATATATGTGGATAGAGGAGGTTAATATATGTGGATATAGGTTAATATATGTGGTTATAGGTTAATATATGTGGATAGAGGAGGTTAATATATGTGGTTATAGGAGGTTAATATATGTGGATAGAGGAGGTTAATATATGTGGATATAGGTTAATATATGTGGATAGAGGAGGTTAATATATGTGGATAGAGGAGGTTAATATATGTGGTTATAGGAGGTTAATATATGTGGATAGAGGAGGTTAATATATGTGGTTATAGGTTAATATATGTGGATAGAGGAGGTTAATATATGTGGTTATAGGAGGTTAATATATGTGGATAGAGGAGGTTAATATATGTGGATAGAGGAGGTTAATATATGTGGTTATAGGAGGTTAATATATGTGGATAGAGGAGGTTAATATATGTGGTTATAGGTTAATATATGTGGATAGAGGAGGTTAATATATGTGGTTTATGAAGTTAATATATATGTGGATATAGGTTAATATATATGGTTATAGGTTAATATATGTGGATATAGGTTAATATATGTGGTTATAGGTTAATATATGTGGATATAGGTTAATATATGTGGATATAGGTTAATATATGTGGTTATAGGTTAATATATGTGGATATAGGTTAATATATGTGGATATAGTTAATATATGTGGATATAGGTTAATATATGTGGATATAGGTTAATATATGTGGATATAGGAGGTTAATATATGTGGTTATAGGTTAATATATGTGGATATAGGTTAATATATGTGGATATAGGAGGTTAATATATGTGGTTATAGGTTAATATATGTGGATATAGGTTAATATATGTGGATAGAGGAGGTTAATATATGTGGATAGAGGAGGTTAATATATGTGGTTATAGGTTAATATATGTGGATATAGGTTAATATATGTGGATAGAGGGATATAGGAGGTTAATATATGTGGTTATAGGTTAATATATGTGGATATAGGGGTTAATATATATGTGGTTATAGGTTAATATATGTGGATAGGTTAATATATGTGGTTATAGGTTAATATATGTGGATATAGGTTAATATATGTGGATAGAGGAGGTTAATATATGTGGATAGAGGAGGTTAATATATGTGGTTATAGGTTAATATATGTGGATAGAGGAGGTTAATATATGTGGATAGAGGAGGTTAATATATGTGGATAGAGGAGGTTAATATATGTGGATATAGGTTAATATATGTGGATATAGGTTAATATATGTGGTTATAGGTTAATATATGTGGATATAGGTTAATATATGTGGATATAGGTTAATATATGTGGATATAGGTTAATATATGTGGATATAGGTTAATATATGTGGTTATAGGTTAATATATGTGGTTATAGGTTAATATATGTGGATATAGGTTAATATATGTGGATATAGGTTAATATATGTGGTTATAGGTTAATATATGTGGATAGAGGAGGTTAATATATGTGGATAGAGGAGGTTAATATATGTGGTTATAGGTTAATATATGTGGATATAGGTTAATATATGTGGTTATAGGTTAATATATGTGGATATAGGTTAATATATGTGGATATAGGTTAATATATGTGGTTATAGGTTAATATATGTGGATAGAGGAGGTTAATATATGTGGTTATAGGTTAATATATGTGGATATAGGTTAATATATGTGGATATAGGTTAATATATGTGGATATAGGTTAATATATGTGGATATAGGTTAATATATGTGGATATAGGAGGTTAATATATGTGGTTATAGGTTAATATATGTGGATATAGGTTAATATATGTGGATAGAGGAGGTTAATATATGTGGATAGAGGAGGTTAATATATGTGGTTATAGGTTAATATATGTGGATATAGGTTAATATATGTGGATAGAGGAGGTTAATATATGTGGATATAGGAGGTTAATATATGTGGTTATAGGTTAATATATGTGGATATAGGTTAATATATGTGGATAGAGGAGGTTAATATATGTGGATAGAGGAGGTTAATATATGTGGTTATAGGTTAATATATGTGGATAGAGGAGGTTAATATATGTGTCATAGTATCTAACATATGCATTACAGGCTAACATACGTGATAGATGATATTAACATACGGACAGATGATACACATATGCGGTCATTGTCAATTATATGGATAGAGGAGTAAGCTAATATATGTGGATAGAGGAGGTTAATATATGGTTAATATATGTGGATATAGGTTAATATATGTGGATATAGGTTAATATATGTGGTTATAGGTTAATATATGTGGATATAGGTTAATATATGTGATTACAGGTTATATATGTGGCTTATAGGTTAATATATGTGGATATGAGTTAATATATGTGGTTATAGGTTAATATATGTGGATAGAGGAGGTTAATATATGTGGATAGAGGAGGTTAATATATGTGGTTATAGGTTAATATATGTGGATATAGGTTAATATATGTGGTTATAGGTTAATATATGTGGATATAGGTTAATATATGTGGATATAGGTTAATATATGTGGTTATAGGTTAATATATGTGGATAGAGGAGGTTAATATATGTGGATAGAGGAGGTTAATATATGTGGATAGAGGAGGTTAATATATGTGGATAGAGGAGGTTAATATATGTGGATAGAGGAGGTTAATATATGTGGTTATAGGTTAATATATGTGGTTATAGGTTAATATATGTGGATAGAGGAGGTTAATATATGTGGATAGAGGAGGTTAATATATGTGGTTATAGGTTAATATATGTGGATAGAGGAGGTTAATATATGTGGATAGAGGAGGTTAATATATGTGGATAGAGGAGGTTAATATATGTGGATAGAGGAGGTTAATATATGTGGTTATAGGTTAATATATGTGGTTATAGGTTAATATATGTGGATAGAGGAGGTTAATATATGTGGATAGAGGAGGTTAATATATGTGGTTATAGGTTAATATATGTGGATAGAGGAGGTTAATATATGTGGATAGAGGAGGTTAATATATGTGGATAGAGGAGGTTAATATATGTGGATAGAGGAGGTTAATATATGTGGATAGAGGAGGTTAATATATGTGGTTATAGGTTAATATATGTGGTTATAGGTTAATATATGTGGATAGAGGAGGTTAATATATGTGGATAGAGGAGGTTAATATATGTGGATAGAGGAGGTTAATATATGTGGATATAGGTTAATATATGTGGATATAGGTTAATATATGTGGTTATAGGTTAATATATGTGGATATAGGTTAATATATGTGGATATAGGTTAATATATGTGGATATAGGTTAATATATGTGGATATAGGTTAATATATGTGGTTATAGGTTAATATATGTGGTTATAGGTTAATATACGTGGTTATAGGTTAATATATGTGGATAGAACATACGGAGGTTAATATATGTGGATAGAGGAGGTTAATATATGTGGATAGAGGAGGTTAATATATGTGGTTATAGGTTAATATATGGATATAGGTTAATATATGTGGTTATAGGTTAATATATGGATATAGGTTAATATATGTGGATATAGGTTAATATATGTGGATAGAGGAGGTTAATATATGTGGTTATAGGTTAATATATGTGGTTATAGGTTAATATATATGTGGATATAGGTTAATATATGTGGATATAGGTTAATATATGTGGTTATAGGTTAATATATGTGGATAGGAGGTTAATATATGTGGATGAGAGGAGGTTAATATATGTGGATATAGGTTAATATATGTGGATAGAGGAGGTTAATATATGTGGATATAGGAGGTTAATATATGTGGTTATAGGTTAATATATGTGGATATAGGTTAATATATGTGGATAGAGGAGGTTAATATATGTGGATAGAGGAGGTTAATATATGTGGTTATAGGTTAATATATGTGGATAGAGGAGGTTAATATATGTGGTTATAGGTCAATATATGTGGATATAGGTTAATATATGTGGATAGAGGAGGTTAATATATGTGGATAGAGGAGGTTAATATATGTGGTTATAGGTTAATATATGTGGATAGAGGAGGTTAATATATGTGGATAGAGGAGGTTAATATATGTGGATAGAGGAGGTTAATATATGTGGTTATAGGTTAATATATGTGGATATAGGTTAATATATGTGGTTATAGGTTAATATATGTGGATATAGGTTAATATATGTGGATATAGGTTAATATATGTGGATATAGGTTAATATATGTGGTTATAGGTTAATATATGTGGTTATAGGTTAATATATGTGGATATAGGTTAATATATGTGGATATAGGTTAATATATGTGGTTATAGGTTAATATATGTGGATAGAGGAGGTTAATATATGTGGATAGAGGAGGTTAATATATGTGGTTATAGGTTAATATATGTGGATATAGGTTAATATATGTGGTTATAGGTTAATATATGTGGATATAGGTTAATATATGTGGATATAGGTTAATATATGTGGTTATAGGTTAATATATGTGGATAGAGGAGGTTAATATATGTGGATAGAGGAGGTTAATATATGTGGATAGAGGAGGTTAATATATGTGGATAGAGGAGGTTAATATATGTGGATAGAGGAGGTTAATATATGTGGTTATAGGTTAATATATGTGGTTATAGGTTAATATATGTGGATAGAGGAGGTTAATATATGTGGATAGAGGAGGTTAATATATGTGGTTATAGGTTAATATATGTGGATAGAGGAGGTTAATATATGTGGATAGAGGAGGTTAATATATGTGGATAGAGGTTAATATGTGGATAGAGGAGGTTAATATATGTGGATAGAGGTTAATATATGTGGATATAGGTTCATATATGTGGATAGAGAGGTTAATATGTGTGGTTATAGGTTAATATATGTGGATAGAGAGGTTAATATATGTGGATATAGGTTAATATATGTGGATAGGAGTTAGCATATGTGGATAGGAGGTTAGTATATGTGGATAGAGGAGGTTACTATATGTGGTTATGGGTTAATATATGTGGTTATAGGTTAATATATGTGGATAGGTTAATATATGTGAATGAGAGTTAATATATGGTTAATATATGTGGATAGAGTGAGGTTAATATATGTGGTTATAGGTTAATATATGTGGATATAGGTTAATATATGTGGATAGAGGAGGTTAGCATATGTGGATAGAGGAGGTTAGTATATGTGGATAGAGGAGGGTTACTATATGTGGTTATAGGTTAATATATGTGGATAGAGGAGGTTAATATATGTGGTTATAGGTTAATATATGTGGATAGAGGAGGTTAATATATGTGGTTATAGGTTAATATATGTGGATATAGGTTAATATATGTGGATAGAGGAGGTTAGCATATGTGGATAGAGGAGGTTAGTATATGTGGATAGAGGAGGGTTACTATATGTGGTTATAGGTTAATATATGTGGATAGAGGAGGTTAATATATGTGGTTATAGGTTAATATATGTGGATAGAGGAGGTTAATATATGTGGTTATAAGTTATGTGTAGATAGAAAGAGGATTATATGTGAATACAAGAGGATTTAGTATATGTAGATATAGAGTTATCTATATGTGGAATAGGAAGTTAATATATGTGGTGCAAGTTAACTATATGTGAATAGAGAGGGGTGCTATATGTGGATAGAGGAGGTTAATATATGTGGATAGAGGAGGTTAATATATGTGGATTATAGGTTAATATATGTGGATAGAGGAGGTTAGCATATGTGGATAGAGGAGGTTAGTATATGTGGATAGAGGAGGGTTACTATATGTGGATAGAGGAGGTTAATATATGCGGATAGAGGAGGTTAATATATGTGGATAGAGGAGGTTAATATATGTGGATAGAGGAGGTTAATACAGTATATGTGGATAGAGGAGGGTTACTATATGTGGGTAGAGGAGGTTAATATATGTGGATAGAGGAGATTACTATATGTGGATAGAGGAGATTAATATATGTGGATAGAGGAGGGTTACTATATGTGGGTAGAGGAGGTTAATATATGTGGATAGAGGAGGTTACTATATGTGGATAGAGGAGGTTAATATATGTGGATAGAGGAGGTTAATATATGTGGATAGAGGATGTTAATATATGTGGATAGAGGAGGTTAATACAGTATATGTGGATAGAGGAGGTTAATATAGGTGGATAGGAGGTTACTATATGTGGATAGAGAGAGTTATACAATATATATGAATAGAAGATATATATGTGAATGAATAACTAAGTAGAATAGAAGTTAATATAGTAAGATAGAAAGTTAATATATGTAGATAGGGGATTAATATATGTGAATGAGAAAGTTATACAATATATGTGGATAGGAGGTTTAATATATGTGGATAGAGGTTAATATATGTGGATAGAGAGGTTAATACAGTATATGTGGATAGAAGGTTAATATATGTGGATAAGGAGGTTAATATGTATGTGGATGAGAGGTTTACTATGTGTGGATAGAAATTAATATATGTGAATTTATAGAGTTAATATATGTGGATAGAGAGTGTATATATATGAATTTATAAGTTAATATATGAATAGAGAGGTTAATATATATGAATGAAGAGAGTTAATATGTGAATGAGAAGAGTTAATACAATATATGTGGATAGAATATTAACATATGCCTGACAGAGGAGGATCATATAGGTGGATAGAGGAGGTTACTATATGTGGATAGAGGTTAATATGTGGATAGAGAGGTTAATATATGTGGATAGAGAGATTAATACAGTATATGTGGGATAGAGTGATGTTAATATAGGTGGATAGAGAGGTTAATATATGTGGATAGAGGAGGTTAATATATGTGAATAGAGGAGGTTATATATGTGGATAGAGAGGATTAATATATATGTGGATAGAGGAGGGATTAATATACAGATAGAGGGTTAATATATGTGGATAGAAGTTATACAATGCCTCATGTGGATAGAGATATTATATATGTGAATGAGAGAGTTAATATATGTGAATGAGAGTTAATATATGTGGATAGAGGAGGTTAATATATGTGGATAAGGAGGAGGTTAACTATGTGGATAGAGGAGGTTAATATATGTGGATAGAGGAGGTTAATACAGTATATGTGGATAGAGGAGGTTAATATATGTGGATAGAGGAGGTTAATATATGTGGATAGAGGAGGTTAATATATGTGGATAGAGGAGGTTAATATATGTGGATAGAGGAGGTTAATATATGTGGATAGAGGAGGTTAATATATGTGGATAGAGGAGGTTAATATATGTGGATAGAGGAGGTTAATACAGTATATGTGGATAGAGGAGGTTAATATATGTGGATAGAGGAGGTTAATATATGTGGATAGAGGAGGTTAATATATGTGGATAGAGGAGGTTAATACAGTATATGTGGATAGAGGAGGTTAATATATGTGGATAGAGGAGGTTAATATATGTGGATAGAGGAGGTTAATACAGTATATGTGGATAGAGGAGGTTAATATATGTGGATAGAGGAGGTTAATATATGTGGATAGAGGAGGTTACTATGTGTGGATAGAGGAGATTAATATATGTGGTTATAGGTTAATATATGTGGATAGAGGAGATTAATATATGTGGTTATAGGTTAATATATGTGGATAGAGGAGGTTAATATATGTGGATAGAGGAGGTTAATATATGTGGATAGAGGAGGTTAATACAGTATATGTGGATAGAGGAGGTTAATACAGTATATGTGGATAGAGGAGGTTAATATAGGTGGATAGAGGAGGTTACTATATGTGGATAGAGGAGGTTAATATATGTGGATAGAGGAGGTTAATATATGTGGATAGAGGAGATTAATACAGTATATGTGGATAGAGGAGGTTAATATAGGTGGATAGAGGAGGTTAATATATGTGGATAGAGGAGGTTAATATATGTGGATAGAGGAGATTAATATGTGTGGATAGAGGAGGTTAATATATGTGGATAGAGGAGGTTAATAAATGTGGATAGAGGAGGTTAATATATGTGGATAGAGGAGGTTAATACAGTATATGTGGATAGAGGATGTTAATATATGTGGATAGAGGAGGTTAATATATGTGGATAGAGGAGGTTAATATATGTGGATAGAGGAGGTTAATATATGTGGATAGAGGAGGTTAATATATGTGGATAGAGGAGGTTAATATATGTGGATAGAGGAGGTTAATACAGTATATGTGGATAGAGGATGTTAATATATGTGGATAGAGGGAGGTTAATATATGTGGATAGAGGAGGTTAATATATGTGGATAGAGGAGGTTAATATATGTGGATAGAGGAGGTTAATATATGTGGATAGAGGAGGTTAATATATGTGGATAGAGGAGGTTAATATATGTGGATAGAGGAGGTTAATACAGTATATGTGGATAGAGGAGGTTAATATATGTGGATAGAGGAGGTTAATATATGTGGATAGAGGAGGTTAATATATGTGGATAGAGGAGGTTAATATATGTGGATAGAGGAGGTTAATATATGTGGATAGAGGAGGTTAATATATGTGGATAGAGGAGGTTAATACAGTATATGTGGGATAGAGAGATGTTAATATATGTGGATAGAGGAGGTTAATATATGTGGATAGAGGAGGTTAACATATGTGGATAGAGGAGGTTAATATATGTGGATAGAGGAGGTTAATATATGTGGATAGAGAGGTTAATATATGTGGATAGAGGAGGTTAATATATGTGGATAGAGGAGGTTAATATATGTGGATGAGGAGTTTACTATATGTGGATAGAGGAGGTTAATACAGTATATGTGGATAGAGGAGGTTAATATATGTGGATAGAGGAGGTTAATATATGTGGATAGAGTGAGTGTTAATATATGTGGATAGAGGAGGCTAATACAGTATATGTGGATAGGGGAGGTTAATATATGTGGATAGAGGAGGTTAATATATGTGGATAGAGGAGGTTAATATATGTGATAGAGAAGGTTAATATATGTGGATAGAGGAGGTTACTATATGTGGATAGAGGAGGTTAATACAGTATATGTGGATAGAGGGAGGTTAATATATGTGGATAGAGGAGGGTTAATATATGTGGATA
>NW_025752801.1:0-11852 GCF_021184085.1 Oncorhynchus gorbuscha
AGGACATCTCCTCCAGCCAGGTCAGACAGGACATCTCCTCCAGCCAGGTCAGACAGGACATCTCCTCCAGCCAGGTCAGGCAGGACATCTCCTCCAGCCAGGTCAGGCAGGACATCTCCTCCAGCCAGGTCAGGCAGGATATCTCCTCAGCCAGGTCAGACAGGATATCTCCTCCAGCCAGGTCAGACAGGACATCTCCTCCAGCCAGGTCAGGCAGGACATCTCCTCAGCCAGGTCAGGCAGGATATCTCCCTCCAGCCAGGTCAGACAGGATATCACTCCTCCAGCCAGGTCAGACAGGACATCTCCTCCTGCCGGGTGAGCAGGACATCTCCTCCAGCCAGGTCAGACAGGACAGCTCCTTAGCCAGGTCAGCAGGACATCTACAGCCAGGTCAGGCAGGATATCTCCTCAGCAGGTCAGACAGGACATCTCCTCCAGCCAAGGTCAGACAGGACATCTCCTCCAGCCAGGTCAGGCAGGATATCTCCTCCAGCCAGGTCAGGCCAGGATATCTACAGCCAGGTCAGGCAGGACATCTCCTCCAGCCAGGTCAGACAGGACATCTACTCCAGCAGACCCAGGTACAGCCAGGTCAGGCAGGATATCTCCTCCAGCCAGGTCAGGCAGGACATCTACTCCAGCCAGGTCAGGCAGGACATCTCAGGTCAGACAGGATATCTCCTCCAGCCAGGTCAGACAGGACATCTCCTCCTGCCAGGTCAGGACATCTCCTCCAACCAGGCAGGATATCTCCTCCAGCCAGGATGGAACAGGACCTCTGCTCCAGCCAGGTCAGACAGGACATCTACAGCCAGGTCATGCAGGACATCTCCTCCAGCCAGGTCAGGCAGGACATCTCCTCCAGCCAGGATATCTCCTCCCAGCCAGGTCAGACAGGACATCTGCTCCAGCCAGGTCAGACAGACAGGTCCATCCCTCCAGCCAGGTCAGGCAGGACATCTCCTCCAGCCAGGTCAGACAGGATATCTCCTCCAGCCAGGTCAGAAAGGACATCTCCTCCAGGTCCAGGTCAGGTAGCACATCCTCCAGCCAGGTCAGGCAGGACATCTCCTCCAGCCAGGTCCCAGGCAGGACAGATCTACAGGATACTCCTCAGCCAGGTCAGACAGGACATCTCCTCCAGCCAGGTCAGACAGGACATCTCCTCCAGCCAGGAATATCTCCAGCCAGGTCAGACAGGAGGACATCTACAGCCAGGGACATCTCCTCCAGCCAGGTCAGGCAGGACATCTCCTCCAGCCAGGTCAGGCAGGACATCTCCCTCCAGGTCAGGAGGACATCTCCTCCAGCCAGGTCAGACAGACATCTACAGACATCTCCTCCAGCCAGGTCAGACAGACATCTCCTCCAGCCAGGTCAGACAGGACATCTACAGCCAGGTCAGGCAGGATATCTCCTCCAGCCAGGTCAGGCAGGACATCTCCTCCAGGATATCTCCTCCAGCCATGTCAGGACATCTACAACCAGGTCAGGCAGGATATCTCACTCAGCCAGGTCAGACAGGACATTCTCCAGCCAGGCAGGACTGTCTCCTCCAACCAGGTCAGGCAGGACATCTCCTCCAGCCAGGTCAGACAGATATCTCCTCCAGCCAGGTCAGACAGGTCCTGCCAGTCAGGCAGGACATCTCCCTCCAGCCAGGTCAGGCAGGATATCTCCTCCAGCCAGGTCAGACAGGACATCTCCCTCCAGCAGGTCTGACAGGACATCTCCTCCAGCCAGGTCAGGCAGGACATCTCCTCCAGCCAGGTCAGGATATCTCCTCCAGCCAGGTCAGACATCTCCTCCATCCAGGTCCAGGCAGCACATCTCCTCCAGCCAGGTCAGGCAGGACATCTCCTCCAGCCAGGTCAGGCAG
The DNA here is from genome assembly GCF_021184085.1 of Oncorhynchus gorbuscha. Lineage (NCBI taxonomy): Eukaryota > Metazoa > Chordata > Actinopteri > Salmoniformes > Salmonidae > Oncorhynchus > Oncorhynchus gorbuscha. The sequence continues at coordinate 1,883 of NW_025752801.1, forward strand.
GACATCTCCAGCCAGGTCAGGCAGGATATCTCCTCCAGCCAGGTCAGACAGGATATCTCCTCCAGCCAGGTCCAGACAGGACATCTACAGGTCAGGCAGGGCCAGGTCAGGCAGGATCTCCTCCAGCCAGGTCAGACAGCAGCTAGGTCAGGCAGGACATCTCCTCCAGCCAGGTCAGGCAGGACATCTCCTCCAGCCATGTCAGACAGGACATCTCCTCCAGCCAGGTCAGGCAGGATATCTCCTCCAGCCAGGTCAGACAGGACATCTACTCCAGCCAGGTCAGCAGGACATCTCCTCCAGCCAGGTCAGGCAGGATATCTCCTCCAGCCAGGTCAGACAGGATATCTCATCCAGCCAGGTCAGACAGGACATCTCCTCCTGTCCAGGTCAGCCAGGTCAGCAGGACATCCAGCCAGGTCCAGGACATCCAGCCAGGTCAGGCAGGATATCTCCTCCAGCCAGGTCAGACAGGACATCTCCTCCAGCCAGGTCAGACAGGACATCTACAGCCAGGTCATGCAGGACATCTCCTCCAGCCAGGTCAGGCCAGGACATCTCCTCCAGCCAGGTCAGACAGGATATCTCTCCTCCAGCAGGCAGGACATCTCCCTCCAGCCAGGTCAGGCAGGATATCTCCTCCAGCCAGGTCAGACAGGATATCTCCTCCAGCCAGGTCAGACAGGACATCTCCTCCTGCCAGGTCAGGCAGGACATCTCCTCCAGCCAGGTCAGGCAGGACATCTCCTCCAGCAGGTCAGACCAGGGGTCATACAGGACATCTCCTCAGGTCAGGCAGGACATCTCCTCCTTCCAGGTCAGACAGGATACTCCTCCAGCCAGGTCAGACAGGACATCCTCCTCCTTCCAGGTCAGGCGGACATCTCCTCCAGGACATCTCCTCCAGCCAGGTCAGGCAGGACATCTCCTCCAGCCTGGTCAGGCAGGATATCTCCTCCAGCCAGATCATACAGGATATCTCCTCCAGCCAGGTCAGACAGGACATCTCCTCCAGCTGAGGTCAGGCAGGACATCTCCTCCAGCCAGGTAAGGCAGAATATCTCCTCCAGCCAGGTCAGACAGGACATGTCTCCTCCAGCCAGGTCAGACAGGACATCTACAGCCCAGGGTCAGGCAGGACATCTCCTCCAGCCAGGTCAGGCAGGACATCTCCTCCAGCCAGGTCAGGCAGGACATCTCCTCCAGCCAGGTCAGACAGGACATCTCCTCCAGCCAGGTCAGACAGGACATCTAGAGCCAGGTCAGGCAGGATGCTCTCCTCCAGCCAGGTCAGACAGGACATCTCCTCCAGCCAGGTCAGACAGGACATCTACAGCCAGGTCAGGCAGGATGTCTCCTCCAGCCAGGTCGAGCAGGACATCTCCTCCAGCCATGTCGAACAGGACATCTACAGCCAGGTCAGGCAGGATATCTCCTCCAGCTTCGGTCAGACAGGACATCTGCTCCAGCCAGGTCAGGCAGGACATCTCCTCTCCGAAGGTCAGGCAGGATATCTCCTCAGCCAGGTCAGACAGGATATCTCCTCCAGCCAGGTCAGACAGGACATCTCCTCCTGCCAGGTCAGGCAGGACATCTCCTCCAGCCAGGTCAGGCGGGATATCTCCTCCAGCCAGGTCAGACAAGGACATCTCCTCCAGCCAGGTCAGACAGGACATCTACAGCCAGGTCCAGGCAGGACATCTCCTCCAGCCAGGTCAGGCAGGACATCTCCTCCAGCCAGGTCAGACAGGATACTCTCCTCCAGCCAGGTCAGACAGGACATCTCCTCCAGCCAGGTCAGGCAGGGCCATCTCCTCCAGCCAGGTCCAGGCAGGACATCTCCTCCAGCCAGGTCCAGGCAGGACATCTCCTCCAGCCGTCAGGCAGGACCATCTCCAGCCAAATTGAGCAGGATATCTCCCTCCAGCCAGATCATAGGGATATCTCCTCCAGCCAGGGTAGGGCAGAATATCTCCTCCAGCCAGGTCAGACAGGACACTCTCCTCCAGCCAGGTCAGGCAGGACATCTCTCCCAGCCAGGTCAGGCAGGACATCTCCTCCAGCCAGGTCCAGGCAGGACATCTCCTCCAGCCAGGTCAGACAGGACATCTCCTCCAGCCAGGTCAGACAGGACATCTCTACAACCAGGTCAGGCAGGACATCTCCTCCAGCCAGGTCAGACAGGACATCTCCTCCAGCCAGGTCAGGCAGGACATCTCCTCCAGCCAGGTCAGGCAGGACATCTCCTCCAGCCAGGTCAGGCAGGACATCTCCTCCAGCCAGGTCAGGACACAGGGACATCTCCTCCAGCCAGGTCAGACAGGACATCTCCTCCAGCCAGGTCAGGCAGGATATCTCCTCCAGCCAGGTCAGACAGGATATCTCCTCCAGCCAGGTCAGACAGGACATCTCTCCAGCCTCCTACAGCCAGGTCAGGCAGGACATCTCTCCAGCCAGGTCAGACAGGACATCTCCTCCAGCCAGGTCAGACAGGACATCTCCAGCCAGGTCAGGCAGGATATCTCCTCCAGCCAGGTCAGACAGGACATCTCCTCCAGCCAGGTCAGACAGGACATCTCCTCCAGACCATCTCCTCCAGCCAGGTCAGGCAGGACATCTCCTCCAGCCAGGTCAGGCAGGATATCTCCTCCAGCCAGGTCAGGCAGGACATCTCCTCCAGCCAGGTCAGGCAGGATATCTCCTCCAGCCATGTCAGACAGGACATCTCCTCCAGCCAGGTCAGGCAGGACATCTCCTCCAGCCAGGTCAGACAGGACATCTCCTCCAGCCAGGTCAGGCAGGACATCTCCTCCAGCCAGGTCAGGCAGGACATCTCCTCCAGCCAGGTCAGGCAGAACATCTCCCTCCAGCCAGGTCAGGCAGGATATCTCCTCCAGCCAGGTCAGACAGGACATCTCCTCCAGCCAGGTCAGACAGGACATCTACAGCAAGGTCCAGGGACATCTCCTCCAGCCAGGTCAGGCAGGACATCTCCTCCAGCCAGGTCAGGCAGGATATCTCCTCCAGCCAGGTCAGACAGGACATTCCTCCAGCCAGGTCAGACAGGACATCTCTCCAGCCAGGTCAGGCAGGACATCTCCTCCAGCCAGGTCAGGCAGGACATCTCCTCCAGCCAGGTCAGGCAGGACATCTCCTCCAGCCAGGTCAGACAGGACATCTCCTCCAGCCAGGTCAGACAGGACATCTAGAGCCAGGTCAGGCAGGATATCTCCTCCAGGATCATACAGGATATCTCCTCCAGCCAGGTCAGAATATCTCCTCCAGCCAGGTCAGACAGGACATCTCCTCCAGCCAGGTCAGACAGGACATCTACAGCCAGGTCAGGCAGGATATCTCCTCCAGCCAGGTCAGACAGGACATCTCCTCAGGTCAGCCATGTCAGACAGGACATCTACAGCCAGGTCAGGCAGGACATCTCCTCCAGCCAGGTCAGACAGGACATCTACTCCCAGCCAGGTCAGGCAGGACATCTCCTCCAGCCAGGTCAGACAGGATAGGTCGAGCAGGACATCTCCTCCAGCCAGGTCCAGACAGATATCTCCTCCAGCCAGGTCAGACAGGACATCTCCCTCCTGCCAGGTCAGGCAGGACATCTCCTCCAGCCAGGTCAGGCAGGATATCTCCTCCAGCCAGGTCAGACAGGACATCTCCCTCCAGCCAGGTCAGACAGGATATCTCCTCCAGCCAGGTCAGGCAGGACAGATCTCAGGATATCTCCAGCCAGGTAAGGCAGAATATCTCCTCCAGCCAGGTCAGACAGGACATCTCCTCCAGCCAGGTCAGACAGGACATCTCCTCCAGCCAGGTCAGGCAGGACATCTCCTCCAGCCAGGTCAGGCAGGACATCTCCTCCAGCCAGGTCAGGCAGGACATCTCCTCCAGCCAGGTCAGGCAGGACATCTCCTCCAGCCAAGTCAGGCAGGATATCTCCTCCAGCCAGATCATACAGGACAGCTCTCACTCCAGCCAGGTAAGGCAGAATATTCTCCAGCCAGGTCCAGACAGACATCTCCTCCAATGGGTAGACAGGACATCTCCTCCAGCCAGGTCAGGCAGGACATCTCCTCCAGCCAGGTCCAGGCAGGACATCTCCTCAGCCAGGTCAGACAGACATCTCCTCCAGCCAGGTCAGGCAGGACATCTCCTCCAGCCAGGTCAGACAGGACATCTCCTCAGCCAGGTCCAGGACATCTACAACCAGGTCAGGCAGGACATCTCCTCCAGCCAGGTCAGACAGTGACATCTCCTCCAGCCAGGTCAGGCAGGACATCTCCTCCAGCCAGGTCAGACATCTCCTCCAGCCAGGTCAGACAGGACATCTCCTCCAGCCAGGTCAGACAGGACATCTCCTCCAGCCAGGTCAGGCAGGGACATCTCCTCCAGCCAGGTCAGGCAGGACATTCTCCAGCCAGGTCAGGCAGGATATCTCCTCCAGCCAGGTCAGGCAGGATATCTCCTCCAGCCAGAGCTTCAGGTCAGACAGGACATCCAGCCAGATCACAGGATATCTCCTCCAGCCAGGTAAGGCAGGACATCTCCTCCAGCCAGGTCAGACAGGACACATCTCCTCCAGCCAGGTCAGACAGGACATCTCCAGCCAGGTCAGGCAGGATATCTCTCCAGCCAGGCAGGCAGGACATCTCCTCCAGCCAAGTCCAGGCAGGATATCTCCTCCATGTCAGGACATCTACAGCCAGGTCAGGCAGGACATCTCCTCCAGCCAGGTCAGACAGGACATCTCCTCCAGCCAGGTCAGGCAGGACATCTACAGCCAGGTCAGGCAGGACATCTCCTCCAGCCAGGTCAGGCAGGACATCTCCTCCAGCCAGGATATCTCCTCAGGCAGGATATCTCCTCCAGCCAGGTCAGGCAGGACATCTCCTCCAGCGAGGTCAGGCAGGACATCTCCTCCAGCCAGGTCAGACAGAACATCTCCTCCAGCCAGGTCAGACAGGACATCTCCTCCAGCCAGGTCAGACAGGACATCTACAGCCAGGTCAGGCAGGACATCTCCTCCAGCCAGGTCAGGCAGGACATCTCCTCAACCAGGTCAGGCAGGACATCTCCTCCAGCCAGGTCAGACAGGACATCTCCTCCAGCCAGGTCAGACAGGACATCTCCTCCAGCCAGGTCAGACAGGACATCTCCTCCAGCCAGGTCAGACAGGACATCTACAGCCAGGTCAGGCAGGACATCTCCTCCAGCCAGGTCAGGCAGGACATCTCCTCCAGCCAGGTCAGGCAGGATATCTCCTCCAGCCAGGTCAGGCAGGACATCTCCTCCATTCAGGTCAGACAGGACATCTCCTCCAGCCAGGTCAGACAGGACATCTCCTCCAGCCAGGTCAGGCAGGACATCTCCTCCAGCCAGGTCAGGCAGGACATCTCCTCCAGCCAGGTCAGGCAGGACATCTCCTCCAGCCAGGTCAGGCAGGACATCTCCTCCAGCCAGGTCAGGCAGGATATCTCCTCCAGCCAGGTCAGGCAGGATATCTCCTCCAGCCAGATCATACAGGATATCTCCTCCAGCCAGGTAAGGCAGAATATCTCCTCCAGCCAGGTCAGACAGGACATCTCCTCCAGCCAGGTCAGACAGGACATCTACAGCCAGGTCAGGCAGGACATCTCCTCCAGCCAGGTCAGGCAGGACATCTCCTCCAGCCAGGTCAGGCAGGATATCTCCTCCATTCAGGTCAGACAGGACATCTCCTCCAGCCAGGTCAGACAGGACATCTCCTCCAGCCAGGTCAGACAGGACATCTACCAGCCAGGTCAGGCAGGACATCTCCTCCAGCCAGGTCAGGCAGGACATCTCCTCCAGCCAGGTCAGGCAGGATATCTCCTCCAGCCAGGTCAGGCAGGACATCTCCTCCATTCAGGTCAGACAGGACATCTCCTCCAGCCAGGTCAGACAGGACATCTCCTCCAGCCAGGTCAGGCAGGACATCTCCTCCAGCCAGGTCAGGCAGGACATCTCCTCCAGCCAGGTCAGACAGGACATCTCCTCCAGCCAGGTCAGACAGGACATCTCCTCCAGCCAGGTCAGGCAGGACATCTCCTCCAGCCAGGTCAGGCAGGACATCTCCTCCAGCCAGGTCAGGCAGGATATCTCCTCCAGCCAGGTCAGGCAGGATATCTCCTCCAGCCAGATCATACAGGATATCTCCTCCAGCCAGGTAAGGCAGAATATCTCCTCCAGCCAGGTCAGACAGGACATCTCCTCCAGCCAGGTCAGACAGGACATCTACAGCCAGGTCAGGCAGGACATCTCCTCCAGCCAGGTCAGGCAGGACATCTCCTCCAGCCAGGTCAGGCAGGATATCTCCTCCAGCCAGGTCAGGCAGGACATCTCCTCCATTCAGGTCAGACAGGACATCTCCTCCAGCCAGGTCAGACAGGACATCTCCTCCAGCCAGGTCAGGCAGGACATCTCCTCCAGCCAGGTCAGGCAGGACATCTCCTCCAGCCAGGTCAGACAGGACATCTCCTCCAGCCAGGTCAGGCAGGACATCTCCTCCAGCCAGGTCAGGCAGGACATCTCCTCCAGCCAGGTCAGGCAGGACATCTCCTCCAGCCAGGTCAGGCAGGACATCTCCTCCAGCCAGGTCAGACAGGACATCTCCTCCAGCCAGGTCAGACAGGACATCTACAACCAGGTCAGGCAGGACATCTCCTCCAGCCAGGTCAGGCAGGACATCTCCTCCAGCCAGGTCAGGCAGGACATCTCCTCCAGCCAGGTCAGGCAGGATATCTCCTCCAGCCAGGTCAGACAGGATATCTCCTCCAGCCAGGTCAGACAGGACATCTCCTCCAGCCAGGTCAGGCAGGACATCTCCTCCAGCCAGGTCAGGCAGGATATCTCCTCCAGCCAGGTCAGACAGGATATCTCCTCCAGCCAGGTCAGACAGGACATCTCCTCCTGCCAGGTCAGGCAGGACATCTCCTCCAGCCAGGTCAGACAGGACAGCTCCTCCAGCCAGGTCAGACAGGACATCTACAGCCAGGTCAGGCAGGATATCTCCTCCAGCCAGGTCAGACAGGACATCTCCTCCAGCCAGGTCAGACAGGACATCTCCTCCAGCCAGGTCAGGCAGGATATCTCCTCCAGCCAGGTCAGGCAGGATATCTCCTCCAGCCAGGTCAGGCAGGACATCTCCTCCAGCCAGGTCAGGCAGGATATCTCCTCCAGCCATGTCAGACAGGACATCTACAGCCAGGTCAGGCAGGATATCTCCTCCAGCCAGGTCAGACAGGACATCTCCTCCAGCCAGGTCAGGCAGGACATCTCCTCCAGCCAGGTCAGGCAGGACATCTCCTCCAGCCAGGTCAGGCAGGACATCTCCTCCAGCCTGGTCAGGCAGGATATCTCCTCCAGCCAGATCATACAGGATATCTCCTCCAGCCAGGTCAGACAGGACATCTCCTCCAGCGAGGTCAGGCAGGACATCTCCTCCAGCCAGGTAAGGCAGAATATCTCCTCCAGCCAGGTCAGACAGGACATCTCCTCCAGCCAGGTCAGACAGGACATCTACAGCCAGGTCAGGCAGGACATCTCCTCCAGCCAGGTCAGGCAGGACATCTCCTCCAGCCAGGTCAGGCAGGACATCTCCTCCAGCCAGGTCAGACAGGACATCTCCTCCAGCCAGGTCAGACAGGACATCTAGAGCCAGGTCAGGCAGGATATCTCCTCCAGCCAGGTCAGACAGGACATCTCCTCCAGCCAGGTCAGACAGGACATCTACAGCCAGGTCAGGCAGGATATCTCCTCCAGCCAGGTCAGGCAGGACATCTCCTCCAGCCATGTCAGACAGGACATCTACAGCCAGGTCAGGCAGGATATCTCCTCCAGCCAGGTCAGACAGGACATCTACTCCAGCCAGGTCAGGCAGGACATCTCCTCCAGCCAGGTCAGGCAGGATATCTCCTCCAGCCAGGTCAGACAGGATATCTCCTCCAGCCAGGTCAGACAGGACATCTCCTCCTGCCAGGTCAGGCAGGACATCTCCTCCAGCCAGGTCAGGCAGGATATCTCCTCCAGCCAGGTCAGACAGGACATCTCCTCCAGCCAGGTCAGACAGGACATCTACAGCCAGGTCAGGCAGGACATCTCCTCCAGCCAGGTCAGGCAGGACATCTCCTCCAGCCAGGTCAGACAGGATATCTCCTCCAGCCAGGTCAGACAGGACATCTCCTCCAGCCAGGTCAGGCAGGACATCTCCTCCAGCCAGGTCAGGCAGGACATCTCCTCCAGCCAGGTCAGGCAGGACATCTCCTCCAGCCAGGTCAGGCAGGACATCTCCTCCAGCCAAGTCAGGCAGGATATCTCCTCCAGCCAGATCATACAGGATATCTCCTCCAGCCAGGTAAGGCAGAATATCTCCTCCAGCCAGGTCAGACAGGACATCTCCTCCAGCCAGGTCAGACAGGACATCTCCTCCAGCCAGGTCAGACAGGACATCTACAGCCAGGTCAGGCAGGACATCTCCTCCAGCCAGGTCAGGCAGGACATCTCCTCCAGCCAGGTCAGGCAGGATATCTCCTCCAGCCAGGTCAGGCAGGACATCTCCTCCATTCAGGTCAGACAGGACATCTCCTCCAGCCAGGTCAGACAGGACATCTCCTCCAGCCAGGTCAGGCAGGACATCTCCTCCAGCCAGGTCAGGCAGGACATCTCCTCCAGCCAGGTCAGACAGGACATCTCCTCCAGCCAGGTCAGACAGGACATCTCCTCCAGCCAGGTCAGGCAGGACATCTCCTCCAGCCAGGTCAGGCAGGACATCTCCTCCAGCCAGGTCAGGCAGGATATCTCCTCCAGCCAGGTCAGGCAGGATATCTCCTCCAGCCAGATCATACAGGATATCTCCTCCAGCCAGGTAAGGCAGAATATCTCCTCCAGCCAGGTCAGACAGGACATCTCCTCCAGCCAGGTCAGACAGGACATCTACAGCCAGGTCAGGCAGGACATCTCCTCCAGCCAGGTCAGGCAGGACATCTCCTCCAGCCAGGTCAGGCAGGATATCTCCTCCATTCAGGTCAGACAGGACATCTCCTCCAGCCAGGTCAGACAGGACATCTCCTCCAGCCAGGTCAGACAGGACATCTACAGCCAGGTCAGGCAGGACATCTCCTCCAGCCAGGTCAGGCAGGACATCTCCTCCAGCCAGGTCAGGCAGGATATCTCCTCCAGCCAGGTCAGGCAGGACATCTCCTCCATTCAGGTCAGACAGGACATCTCCTCCAGCCAGGTCAGACAGGACATCTCCTCCAGCCAGGTCAGGCAGGACATCTCCTCCAGCCAGGTCAGGCAGGACATCTCCTCCAGCCAGGTCAGACAGGACATCTCCTCCAGCCAGGTCAGACAGGACATCTCCTCCAGCCAGGTCAGGCAGGACATCTCCTCCAGCCAGGTCAGGCAGGACATCTCCTCCAGCCAGGTCAGGCAGGATATCTCCTCCAGCCAGGTCAGGCAGGATATCTCCTCCAGCCAGGTCATACAGGATATCTCCTCCAGCCAGGTAAGGCAGAATATCTCCTCCAGCCAGGTCAGACAGGACATCTCCTCCAGCCAGGTCAGACAGGACATCTACAGCCAGGTCAGGCAGGACATCTCCTCCAGCCAGGTCAGGCAGGACATCTCCTCCAGCCAGGTCAGGCAGGATATCTCCTCCAGCCAGGTCAGGCAGGACATCTCCTCCATTCAGGTCAGACAGGACATCTCCTCCAGCCAGGTCAGACAGGACATCTCCTCCAGCCAGGTCAGGCAGGACATCTCCTCCAGCCAGGTCAGGCAGGACATCTCCTCCAGCCAGGTCAGACAGGACATCTCCTCCAGCCAGGTCAGGCAGGACATCTCCTCCAGCCAGGTCAGGCAGGACATCTCCTCCAGCCAGGTCAGACAGGACATCTCCTCCAGCCAGGTCAGACAGGACATCTCCTCCAGCCAGGTCAGA
>NW_025752802.1:0-11847 GCF_021184085.1 Oncorhynchus gorbuscha
TTCACTGTAGTGTTTATGATATTGCCTTCAGAATAAAAGCATACTTCACTGTAGTGTTTATGATATTGCCTTCAGAATAAAAGCATACATCACTGTAGTGTTTATGATATTGCCTTCAGAATAAAAGCATACTGTAGTGTTAATGATATTGACTTCAGAATAAAAGCGTACTTCACTGTAGTGTTTATGATATTGACTTCAGAATAAAAGCGTACTTCACTGTAGTGTTTATGATATTGACTTCAGAATAAAAGCATACTTCACTGTAGTGTTTAATGATATTGACTTCAGAATAAAGCGTACATCACTGTAGTGTTTATGATATTGACTTCAGAATAAAAGCGTACTTCACTGTAGTGTTTATGATATTGACTTCAGAATAAAAGCAGTAGGATGATAGATAGTAACTGTGTGTATGTCGTGTCTCTATTAGTGTGTCTGCATCTCTAGTGTGTGTGTGTGTGTGTGTGTGTGTGTGTGTGTGTGTGTGTGTGTGTGTGTGTGTGTGTGTGTGTGTGTGTGTGTGTGTGTGTGTGTGTGTGTGTGTGTGTGTGTGTGTGTGTGTGTGCGTGTGTGTGTGTGTGTGTGTGTGTGTGTGTGTGTGTGTGTGTATGCGTGTATGTATGTGTGTGTGTGTGTGTGTGCGTGCGTGTATGTATGTGTGTGTGTTCCTAGAACAAGGAACATAAATGGAGGGCTACAGTTCTATTCTACCGCTTCTCCTGTCCTCCATTACATCTAACTCTATCCAGAGAATGACATACTGGTCTCTCTCCTGTCCTCCATTACACTAACTCTATCCAGAGAATGACATACTGGTCTCTCTCCTGTCCTCCATTACACTAACTCTATCCAGAGAATGACATACTGGTCTCTCTCCTGTCCTCCATTACACTAACTCTATCCAGAGAATGACATACTGGTCTCTCTCCTGTCCTCCATTACACTAACTCTATCCAGAGAATGACATACTGGTCTCTCTCCTGTCACTCCATTACACTAACTCTATCCAGAGAATGACATACTGGTCTCTCTCCTGTCCTCCATTACACTAACTCTATCCAGAGAATGACATACTGGTTCTCTCTCCTGTCCTCCATTACACTAATCTCTATCCAGAGAATGACATACTGGTTTCTCTCCCTGTCTAACCAACCATTACACTAACTCTATCCAGAGAATGACATACTGGTCTTCTCTCCTGTCCTCCATTACACTAACTCTATCCAGAGAATGACATACCGGTCTCTCTCCTGTCCTCCACTACGCTAGCTCTATCCTAGAGAATGACTATACTGGTCTCTCTCTGTCCTCCATTATAACTCCTATCCAGAGAATGACATATTGGTCTCTCTCCTGTCCTCCACTACACTAACTCTATCCAGAGAATGACATACCGGTCTCTCTCCTGTCCTCCATTACACTAACTCTATCCAGAGAATGACATACTGGTTTCTCTCCTGTCCTCCATTACACTAACTCTATCCAGAGAATGACATACTGGTCTCTCTCCTGTCCTCCATTACACTAACTCTATCCAGAGAATGACATACTGGTCTCTCTCCTGTCCTCCATTACACTAACTCTATCCAGAGAATGACATACTGGTCTCTCTCCTGTCCTCCATTACACTAACTCTATCCAGAGAATGACATACTGGTCTCTCTCCTGTCCTCCATTACACTAACTCTATCCAGAGAATGACATACTGGTCTCTCTCCTGTCTAACCCTCCATTACACTAACTCTATCCAGAGAATGACATACTGGTTTCTCTCCTGTCCTCCATTACACTAACTCTATCCAGAGAATGACATACTGGTCTCTCTCCTGTCCTCCATTACACTACCTTATAGTGAACCACTAAAACAAAACAGAAAAAGAAGGAAGAGCTTTTCAGAAATCAGCTATATGTAATTGAAAAATCCATAGAATCTAACCACTTCTGAGAAAATGGGAAAACACTAAACAAACAACATCACGAAGAGTTATCTATTCAAACCGGAGATGTATGGATAAACCACTTCTCCAATCTGATTGGCTCTATAGCAAAGAACAAACAGCAAAAACATGTACATGATCAAATCCAAATCCTAGAATCAACTGTTAAAGACCAGCAGAACCCACTGGATTCCAGAACAAACTGGAATCCAGAACCCATTGGATTCCAGAACCCACTGCATTCAACAATTACATTGAATGACGTTCTGAATTGATTAAATATACAGACCACAAATTCCAATTGGCTATACTTAAAATCTTTAACATCAGCCTTGGCTCTGGCAACTTTCCCAATATTTTGAACCAAGGACTTTTAACCCCAATCCACAAAAGTGGAGATAAATTTGACCCCAATAACTACCGTGGGATATCCGTCAACAGCAACCTTGGGAAAATCCTCTGCATTATCATTCAAATCAGATTCCTACATTTCAAGCAATGTACTGAGCAAATGCCAAATTGGCTTTTTATGAAATGAGTCTACGACAGACCACGTATTCACGCTGCACATCCTAATTCACAAACAAACCAAAACAAAGGCAAAGTCTTCTCATGATTTCAAAAAGGCTTTTGACTCAATTTGGCATGAGAGATCTGCTATACAAATGGATGGAAAGTGGTGTTGGGTAAAAAACATACGACATTATAAAATCCATTTACTAAAACAACATTTGTGCAGATAAAATGGGCAAAAAAACATTTATTTCCACAGGGCCGTGAGGGTGAGACAGGGATGCAGCTTAAGCCCCACCCTCCTCAACATATATCAACGAATTGGTGAGGGCACTAGAACAGTCTGCATTACCCGGCCTCACCCTACTAGAATCTGAAGTCAAATGTCTACTGTTTGCTGATGATCTGGTGCTTCTGTCCCCAACCAAGGAGGGACTACAGCAGCACCTAGATCTTATGCACAGATTCCGTCAGACCTGGGCCCTGACAGTGAATCTAAGTAAGACAAAAATAATGGTGTTCCAAAAATGTCCAGTTACCAGGAACACGAATACAAATTCCATCTAGACACCATTGCCCTAGAGCACACAAATAAACTATGCATCAACGCCACAGGTAACTTCCACAAAGCTGTAAATGATCTGAGAGACAAGGTAAGAAGGGCCTTCTATGCCATCGAAGGAACATAAATTCTACATAGAAATCTGGCAAAAAATACTTGAATCAGCGATAGAACCCATTGCCCTTTATGGTTGTGAGGTCTGTGGTCTGCTCACCAACCAAGAATTCACAAAATAGGACAAACACCAAATTGAGAAAGCATGCATAATTCTGCAAAAATATACTGTGTACAACGTAAAACACCAAATAATACATGCAGTGAATTAGGCTAATTCTCGCTAATTAGCAAAATCCAGAAGGGAGCCGTTATATTCTACAACCACCTAAAAGGAAGCGATTCCCAAACCTTCCATGACAAAGTCATCACCTACAGTGAGATGGACCTGGAGAAGAGTCCCTAAGCAAGCTGGTCCTGGGGCTCTGTTCACAAACACAAACACACCCCACAGAGCCCCAGGACAGCAGCACAATTAGACCCAACCAAATCATGAGCGAAATCATCCTGTCTCAGCCTCCAGTATTTATGCTGCAGTAGTTTATGTGTCGGGGCTAGGGTCAGTTTGTTATATCTGGAGTATTTCTCCTGTCCTATTCGGTGTCCTGTGTGAATCTAAGTGTGCGTTCTCTAATTCTGTCCTTCTCTCTTTCTTTCTCTCTCTGAGGACCTGAGCCCTAGGACCATGCCCCAGGACTACCTGACATGGTGACTCCTTGCTGTCCCCAGTGCACCTGGCCATGCTGCTGCTCCAGTTTCAACTGTTCTGCCTTACTATTATTCAACCATGCTGGTCATTTATGAACATTTGAACATCTTGGCCACGTTCTGTTATAATCTCCACCGGCACAGCCAGAAGAGGACTGGCCACCCCACATATGCTCTCTCTAATTCTCTCTTTCTTCTCTCTCTCTCGGAGGACCTGAGCCCTAGGACCGTGCCCCAGGACTACCTGACATGATGGCTCCTTGCTGTCCCCATTCCACCTGACTGTGCTGCTGCTCCAGTTTCAACTGTTCTGCCTTATTATTATTCGACCATGCTGGTCATTTATGAACATTTGAACATCTTGGTCATGTTCTGTTATAATCTCTACCCGGCACAGCCAGAAGAGGACTGGCCACCCCACATAGCCTGGTTCCTCTCTAGGTTTCTTCCTAGGTTTTGGCCTTTCTAGGGAATTTTTCCTAGCCACCGTGCTTTTACACCTGCATTGTTTGCTGTTTGGGGTTTTAGGCTGGGTTTCTGTACAGCACTTTGAGATATCAGCTGATGTACGAAGGGCTATATAAATACATTTGATTTCATTTGATTTGATGAGAAAACTCAGTTAATTACTTAATATATAATAATAATATATGCCATTTAGCAGACGCTTTTATCCAAAGCGACTTACAGTCATGTGTGCATACATTCCACGTATGGGTGGTCCCGGGAATCGAACCCACTACCCTGGCGTTACAAGCGCCATGCTCTACCAACTGAGCTACAGAAGGACCATGGACACATTGGAAAAAACTAACAAAAAACAGAGCAAACTAGAATGCTATTTGGCCCTAAACAGAGAGTACACAGTAGCAGAATACCTGACCACTGTGACTGACCCAAAATGAAGGAAATCTTTTTGACTGTACAGACTCAGTGAGCATAGCCTTGCTATTGAGAAAGGCTGTCGTAGGGAGACCTGACTCTCAAGGGAGACAGGCTATGTGCACACTGCCCACAAAACTTCCTAACCTCCTGCCAAATGTATGACCATATTAGAGACACATATTTCCCTCGGATTACACAGATCCACAAATAATTAGAAAACAAACCCAATTTTGATAAACTCCCATATCTACTGGGTGAAATACCACAGTGTGTCATCACAGCAGCAAGATTTGTGACCTGTTGCCACAAAAAAGGGCAACCAGTGAAGAACAAACACCATTGTAAATACAACCCAAATTTATGCTTATTTATTTTCCCTTTTGTACTTTAACTATTTACTCATTGTTACAACACTGTGTTGTATGGCACACATGTGACATTTGAAATGTCTCTATTATTTTGGAACTTATTTTGTAATGTTTACAGTTCATTTTGATAGTTTATTTCATTTTTGTTTATGATCTATTCCACTTGATTTGGCAATGTTAACATATGTCCCACATGCCAATAAAGCCCCGTAAATTGAATTTGAATTGAGAGAAAGAGAGACAAAGTAAACATCACCTGAGACAAATCAGTTCATCAAAGTTTTGTGGAGCCGGTTCAGGAATGTGCCAGAGGCTGGGCTTAAGCACGCACACACACACACGCACACACACACACACACGCACGCGCACACGCACACGCACACACACACACACACACACACACACACACACACACACACACACACACACACACACACACACACACACACACACACACACACACACACATAGGGGAATGTAGAGGTGTAGCCAACACATGACACCCTGTGAAAGTGCAGCCTAGAGGCTGTTTATGACTTCAGAACACAGGCTCTCCTTACATTATCCTGTTCTACTCCCTCTCAGAACACAGGCTCTCCTTACATTATCCTGTTCTGCCCCTCTCAGAACACAGGCTCTCTACATTATCCTGTTCTGCTCCCTCTCAGAACACAGGCTCTCCTTACATTATCCTGTTCTGCTCCCTCTCAGAACACAGGCTCTCCTTACATTATCCTGTTCTGCTCCCTCTCAGAACACAGGCTCTCCTTACATTATCCTGTTCTGCTCCCTCTCAGAACACAGGCTCTCCTTACATTATCCTGTTCTGCTCCCTCTCAGAACACAGGCTCTCCTTACATTATCCTGTTCTGCTCCCTCTCAGAACACAGGCTCTCCTTACATTATCCTGTTCTGCTCCCTCTCAGAACACAGGCTCTCCTTACATTATCCTGTTCTGCTCCTCTCTCAGAACACAGGCTCTCCTTACATTATCCTGTTCTGCTCCCTCTCAGAACACAGGCTCTCCTTACATTATCCTGTTCTGCTCCCTCTCAGAACACAGGCTCTCCTTACATTATCCTGTTCTGCTCCCTCTCAGAACACAGGCTCTCCCTTACATTATCCTGTTCTGCTCCCTCTCAGAACACAGGCTCTCCTTACATTATCCTGTTCTGCTCCCTCTCAGAACACAGGCTCTCCTTACATTATCCTGTTCTGCTCCCTCTCAGAACACAGGCTCTCCTTACATTATCCTGTTCTGCTCCCTCTCAGAACACAGGCTCTCCTTACATTATCCTGTTCTGCTCCCTCTCAGAACACAGGCTCTCCTTACATTATCCTGTTCTGCTCCCTCTCAGAACACAGGCTCTCCTTACATTATCCTGTTCTGCTCCCTCTCAGAACACAGGCTCTCCTTACATTATCCTGTTCTGCTCCCTCTCAGAACACAGGCTCTCCTTACATTATCCTGTTCTGCTCCTCTCAGAACACAGGCTCTCCACCACATTATCCTGTTCTGCTCCCTCTCAGAACACAGGGCTCTCACTTACATTATTCTGTTCTGCTCCTCTCAGAACTCAGGCTCTCCCTTAGATTATCCTGTTCTGCTCCTCTCAGAACCTTTTAGGCTCTCTTACATTATCCTGTTCTGCTCCCTCTCTCCAGAACACAGGCTCTCCTTTACATTATCCTGTTCTGCTCCCTCTCAGAACACAGGCTCTCCTACATTATCACATTCTGCTCCTCAAAGAACACAGGCTCTCTCCTTACATTATCACAGTTTAGCAGCCTCTCAGAACACAGGCTCTCCTTACATTATCCTGCTACTGCTCCCCTCAGAACACAGGCTCTCCTTACATTATCCTGTTCTGCTCCCTCTCAGAACACAGGCTCTTATCCTGTTCTGCCTCCCTCTCTGTTCTGCTGTCATCTGGGTCAGATAGATACAGGGCATTCCATAAGTATTCAGACTACTTGACTTTCCCCACATTTTTGTTACAAGTTACAACCTTATTCTAAAATGGAATAAATGGTTTTAAATCTACACACAATACTCCATAATGAAAAAAAAACACCCATTCAGACCCTTTTACTCAGTACTTTGTTGAAGCACCTTGGGCAGAGATTACAGCCTGAGTCTTCTTGGGTATGATGCTTGCCACACCTGTATTTGGAGAGTTTCTCCCATTCTTCTCTGCAGATCCCTCTCAAGCTCTGTCAGGTTGGATGGGGAGCGCGCCACAGCTATTTTCAGAGTTAGATCTTGGTTTCATCAGACCAGAGAATCTTGTTTCTCATGGTGTGAGTTCTTCAGATTCCTTTGGCAAACTCCAAGCGGGCTGTCTTCACTTGCCTTTTACTGAGAGTGGCTTTTCTTTTGGCCACTCTACCATAAAAGACCTGATTGGTGGAGTGCTGCAGAGATGGCTTCTGGAAGGTTCTCCACAGAGGAACTCTGGAGCTCTGTCAGAGTAACCATCGGGTTCTTGGTCACCTCCTGACCAACGCCCTTCTCCCCGATATCTCAGTTTGGCCAGGCGGGCAGCTCTAGGAAGAGTCTTTGGTGGTTCCAAACGTCTTCCATTTAAGAATGATGGAGGCCACTGTGGTCTTGGAGTCATTCAATGTTGCAGACATTTTTTGGTTCCTTTCCCCAGATCTGTGCCTCGACACAATCCTGTCTCTGAGCTCTACAGATGGCTTGGTTTCTCCGTATATAGACATTCATGTCCAATCAATTGAATTTGCACAGGTGGACTCCAGTTGAGAAACATCTGAAGGATGATCAGCGGAAACAGGATGCACCTGAGCTCAATTTCAAGTCTCATAGAAAAGGGTCTGAATGCTGACGTAAATAAGGGATTCTTTTTAAATGTGCTAAATTCCTTAAAACCTGTTTTTGCATTGTGATTATGGGGTGGTGTCTCTAGATTGATGAAGACATTACACACTTCATTCTAGATTAAAGGTGTAATGTCACAAAATATGGAAAAACTCAAAGGGTCTTTTATGACTGTAGGTTTAATCCACTATGATGTTACAGGGCTGGGTTGTTCTGATAGGTTTAATCCACTATGATGTTACAGGGCTGGGTTGTTCTGATAGGTTTAATCCACTATGATGTAACAGGGCTGGGTTGTTCTGATAGGTTTAATCCACTATGATGTAACAGGGCTGGGTTGTTCTGATTGGTTTAATCCACTATGATGTTACAGGGCTGGGTTGTTCTGATTGGTTTAATCCACTATGATGTAACAGGGCTGGGTTGTTCTGATTGGTTTAATCCACTATGATGTAACAGGGCTGGGTTGTTCTGATTGGTTTAATCCACTATGATGTTACAGGGTTTAATCCACTATGATGTAACAGGCTGGGTTGTTCTGATAGGTTTAATCCACTATGATGTAACAGGGCTGGGTTGTTCTGATAGGTTTAATCCACTATGATGTTACAGGGCTGGGTTGTTCTGATAGGTTTAATCCACTATGATGTAACAGGGCTGGGTTGTTCTGATAGGTTTAATCCACTATGATGTTACAGGGCTGGGTTGTTCTGATAGGTTTAATCCATCATGATGTAACAGGGCTGGGTTGTTCTGATAGGTTTAATCCACTATGATGTAACAGGGCTGGGTTGTTCTGGATAGGTTTAATCCACTATGATGTAACAGGGCTGGGTTGTTCTGATAGGTTTAATCCACTATGATGTAACAGGTTGGGTTGTTCTGATAGGTTTAATCCACTATGATGTTACAGGGCTGGGTTGTTCTGATAGGTTTAATCCACTATGATGTAACAGGGCTGGGTTGTTCTGATAGGTTTATCCACTATGATGTTACAGGGCTGGTTGTTCTGATAGGTTTAATCCACTATGATGTAACAGGGCTGGGTTGTTCTGATAGGTTTAATCCACTATGATGTAACAGGCTGGGTTGTTCTGATAGGTTTAATCCACTATGATGTTACAGGGCTGGGTTGTTCTGATAGGTTTAATCCACTATGATGTAACAGGGCTGGGGTTGTTCTGATTGGTTTAATCCACTATGATGTTACAGGGCTGTTCTGATTGGTTTAATCCACTATGATGTAACAGGCTGGGCTGTTCCGGTATGCTGGGTTAGTTTCTGATTGTCTAATTCACTCAGGCATAATGTTCTGACAGGTTTAATCATCATGACAAATAGGCCGCCTGATAGTTTAATCCGCAGGGAAGTCACTGTGACAGGGTCTAACCACCATGACGTTACAGGGCTGGGTTGTTCTGATAGGTTTAATCCACCATGATGTAACAGGGGCCGGGTTGTTCTGATAGGTTTAATCCACTATGATGTTACAGGGCTGGGTTGTTCGATGTTACAGGCTGGGTTGTTCTGATAGGTTTAATCCACTATGATGTTACAGGGCTGGGTTGCTCTGATAGGTTTCATCCACTATGATGTAACAGGGCTGGGTTGTTCTGATAGGTTTAATCCACTATGATGTTACAGGGCTGGGTTGTTCTGATAGGTTTAATCCACTATGATGTAACAGGGCTGGGTTGTTCTGATAGGTTTAATCCACTATGATGTAACAGGGCTGGGTTGTTCTGATTGGTTTAATCCACTATGATGTTACAGGGCTGGGGTTGTTCTGATAGGTTTAATCCACTATGATGTAACAGGGCTGGGTTGTTCTGATAGGTTTAATCCACTATGATGTTACAGGGCTGGGTTGTTCTGATAGGTTTAATCCACTATGATGTAACAGGGCTGGGTTGTTCTGATAGGTTTAATCCACTATGATGTTACAGGGCTGGGTTGTTCCACTATGATGTTAGTTGTTTAAGGTTTTCACTATGATGTAACAGGGCTGGAGTTGTTCTGATAGGGTTTAATCCACTATGATGTTACAGGGCTGGGTTGTTCTGATTGGTTTAATCCACTATGATGTAACAGGGCTGGGTTGTTCTGATAGGTTTCATCCACTATGATGTAACAGGGCTGGGGTTGTTCTGATAGGTTTAATCCACTATGATGTAACAGGGGCTGGGTTGTTCTGATAGGTTTAATCCACTATGATGTAACAGGGCTGGGTTGTTCTGATAGGTTTAATCCACTATGATGTAACAGGCTGGGTTGTTCTGATAGGTTTAATCCACTATGATGTAACAGGGCTGGGTTGTTCTGATAGGTTTAATCCACTATGATGTAACAGGGCTGGGTTGTTCTGATAGGTTTAATCCACTATGATGTTACAGGGCTGGGTTGTTCTGATTGGTTTAATCCACTATGATGTAACAGGGCTGGGTTGTTCTGATAGGTTTCATCCACTATGATGTAACAGGGCTGGGTTGTTCTGATAGGTTTAATCCACTATGATGTTACAGGGCTGGGTTGTTCTGATAGGTTTAATCCACTATGATGTTACAGGGCTGGGTTGTTCTGATAGGTTTAATCCACTATGATGTTACAGGGCTGGGTTGTTCTGATAGGTTTAATCCACTATGATGTAACAGCGCTGGGTTGTTCTGATTGGTTTCATTCACTATGATGTAACAGGGCTGGGTTGTTCTGATAGGTTTAATCCACTATGATGTAACAGGGCTGGGTTGTTCTGATAGGTTTAATCCACTATGATGTAACAGGGCTGGGTTGTTCTGATAGGTTTAATCCACTATGATGTAACAGGGCTGGGTTGTTCTGATAGGTTTCATCCACTATGATGTAACAGGGCTGGGTTGTTCTGATAGGTTTAATCCACTATGATGTAACAGGGCTGGGTTGTTCTGATAGGTTTCATTCACTATGATGTAACAGGGCTGGGTTGTTCTGATAGGTTTAATCCACTATGATGTAACAGGGCTGGGTTGTTCTGATTGGTTTAATCCACTATGATGTTACAGGGCTGGGTTGTTCTGATAGGTTTAATCCACTATGATGTAACAGGGCTGGGTTGTTCTGATTGGTTTAATTCACTATGATGTTACAGGGCTGGGTTGTTCTGATAGGTTTAATCCACTATGATGTTACAGGGCTGGGTTGTTCTGATTGGTTTAATCCACTATGATGTTACAGGGCTGGGTTGTTCTGATAGGTTTAATCCACTATGATGTTACAGGGCTGGGTTGTTCTGATAGGTTTAATCCACTATGATGTTACAGGGCTGGGTTGTTCTGATAGGTTTAATCCACTATGATGTTACAGGGCTGGGTTGTTCTGATTGGTTTAATCCACTATGATGTTACAGGGCTGGGTTGTTCTGATAGGTTTAATCCACTATGATGTTACAGGGCTGGGTTGTTCTGATTGGTTTAATCCACTATGATGTTACAGGGCTGGGTTGTTCTGATAGGTTGGCTGTTCCGACTAGCAGCATGTTCTGACAGAGTTGTAATGTCTCCTAGCTAACAGAGTGAAGTGATTAGGCAGTCTGACTAGCAGCATGTTCTGACAGAGTTGTAATGTCTCCTAGCTAACATAGTGAAGTGATTAGGCAGTCTGACTAGCAGCATGTTCTGACAGAGTTGTAATGTCTCCTAGCTAACATAGTGAAGTGATTAGGCAGTCTGACTAGCAGCATGTTCTGACAGAGTTGTAATGTCTCCTAGCTAACATAGTGAAGTGATTAGGCAGTCTGACTAGCAGCATGTTCTGACAGAGTTGTAATGTCTCCTAGCTAACATAGTGAAGTGATTAGGCAGTCTGACTAGCAGCATGTTCTGACAGAGTTGTAATGTCTCCTAGCTAACAGAGTGAAGTGATTAGGCAGTCTGACTAGCAGCATGTTCTGACAGAGTTGTAATGTCTCCTAGCTAACATAGTGAAGTGATTAGGCAGTCT
>NW_025752803.1:0-11847 GCF_021184085.1 Oncorhynchus gorbuscha
GGAAAACGAACAGAAGGAAAAGCAAAATGACAAGACAATATAAGACAAAACATGACAGTACCCCCCCACTCACCGAGCGCCTCCTGGCGCACTCGAGGAGGAATCCTGGCGGCAACGGAGGAAATCATCAATCAGTGAACGGTCCAGCACGCCCCGAGACGGAACCCAACTCCTCTCCTCAGGACCGTAACCCTCCCAATCCACTAAGTATTGGTGACCCCGTCCCCGAGAACGCATGTCCATGATCCTACGTACCTTGTAAATAGGTGCGCTCTCGACAAGGACGGGAGGGGGAGGGAAGACGAACGGGGTGCGAAGAAAGGGCTTGACACAGGAGACATGGAAGACAGGATGGACGCGACGAAGATGTCGCGGAAGAAGCAGTCGCACAGCGACAGGATTGACGACCTGGGAGACACGGAACGGACCAATGAACCGCGGAGTCAACTTACGAGAAGCTGTCGTAAGAGGAAGGTTGCGAGTGGAAAGCCACACTCTCTGGCCGCAACAATACCTTGGACTCTTAATCCTACGTTTATTGGCGGCTCACAGTCTGTGCCCTGTAACGGCAAAGTGCAGACCTCACCCTCCTCCAGGTGCGCTCACAACGTTGGACAAACGCTTGAGCGGAGGGAACGCTGGACTCGGCAAGCTGGGATGAGAACAGAGGAGGCTGGTAACCCAGACTACTCTGAAACGGAGATAACCCGGTAGCAGACGAAGGAAGCGAGTTGTGAGCGTATTCTGCCCAGGGGAGCTGTTCTGCCCAAGACGCAGGGTTTCTGAAAGAAAGGCTGCGTAGTATGCGACCAATCGTCTGATTGGCCCTCTCTGCTTGACCGTTAGACTGGGGATGAAACCCGGAAGAGAGACTGACGGACGCACCAATCAAACGACAGAACTCCCTCCAAAACTGTGACGTGAATTGCGGGCCTCTGTCTGAAACGGCGTCTAACGGGAGGCCATGAATTCTGAACACATTCTCGATGATGATTTGTGCCGTCTCCTTAGCGGAAGGAAGTTTAGCGAGGGGAATGAAATGTGCCGCCTTAGAGAACCTATCGACAACCGTAAGAATCACAGTCTTCCCCGCAGACAAAGGCAGACCGGTAATGAAGTCTAGGGCGATGTGAGACCATGGTCGAGAAGGAATGGGAAGCGGTCTGAGACGACCGGCAGGAGGAGAGTTACCTGACTTAGTCTGCGCGCAGTCCGAACAAGCAGCCACGAAACGGCGCGTGTCACGCTTCCTGAGTCGGCCACCAAAAGCGCTGGCGAATAGAAGCAAGAGTGCCTCGAACGCCGGGATGACCAGCTAACTTGGCAGAGTGAGCCCACTGAAGAACAGCCAGACGAGTAGAAACAGGAAACGAAAAGAAGGTTACTAGGACAAGCGCGCGGCGACGCAGTGTGCGTGAGTGCTTGCTTAACCTGTCTTTCAATTCCCCAGACTGTCAACCCGACAACACGCCCATAAGGAAGAATCCCCTCGGGATCAGTAGAAGCCACAGAAGAACTAAAAGACGGGATAAGGCATCAGGCTTGGTGTTCTTGCTACCCGGACGGTAAGAAAT
Source organism: Oncorhynchus gorbuscha (assembly GCF_021184085.1). Classification (NCBI taxonomy): domain Eukaryota; kingdom Metazoa; phylum Chordata; class Actinopteri; order Salmoniformes; family Salmonidae; genus Oncorhynchus; species Oncorhynchus gorbuscha. The sequence continues at coordinate 1,575 of NW_025752803.1, forward strand.
CACAAACTCGAAACGAGCGAAAAACAACGCCCAACGAGCTTGACGAGCATTAAGTCGTTTGGCAGAACGGATGTACTCAAGGTTCTTATGGTCTGTCCAAACGACAAAAGGAACGGTCGCCCCTCCAACCACTGTCGCCATTCGCCTAGGGCTAAGCGGATGGCGAGCAGTTCGCGGTTACCCACATCATAGTTGCGTTCAGATGGCGACAGGCGATGAGAAAAATAAGCGCAAGGATGAACCTTATCGTCAGACTGGAAGCGCTGGGATAGAATGGCTCCCACGCCTACCTCTGAAGCGTCAACCTCGACAATGAATTGTCTAGTGACGTCAGGAGTAACGAGGATAGGAGCGGACGTAAAACGTTCTTTTAGAAGATCAAAAGCTCCCTGGGCGGAACCGGACCACTTAAAACACGTCTTGACAGAAGTAAGAGCTGTGAGAGGGGCAACTTGACCGAAATTACGAATGAAAACGCCGATAGAAATTAGCGAGTAAACCTGTGAGCGCGTAACCCGACACGTGACCTTGAACGGGCCAATCACTGACAGCTTGGACCTTAGCGGAATCCATCTGAATGCCTTCAGCGGAAATAACGAACCGAGAAAAGTAACGGAGGAGACATGAAAAGAGCACTTCTCAGCCTTCACATAGAGACAATTCCTCTAAAAGGCGCTGGAGAACACGTCGAACGTGCTGAACATGAATCTCGAGTGACGGTGAAAAAATCAGGATATCGTCAAGGTAGATAAAAACAAAGATGTTCAGCATGTCTCTCAGAACATCATTAACTAATGCCTGAAAAACAGCTGGCGCATTGGCGAGACCAAACGGCAGAACCCGGTACTCAAAATGCCCTAACGGAGTGTTAAACGCCGTTTTCCACTCGTCCCCTCTCTGATGCGCACGAGATGGTAAGCGTTACGAAGGTCCAACTTAGTAAAGCACCTGGCTCCCTGCAGAATCTCGAAGGCTGATGACATAAGGAAGCGGATAACGATTCTTAACCGTTATGTCATTCAGCCCTCGATAATCCACGCAGGGGCGCAGAGTACCGTCCTTTTCTTAACAAAAAAACCCCGCCCCGGCCGGAGAGGAAGAAGGCACTATGGTACCGGCGTCAAGAGACACAGACAAATAATCCTCGAGAGCCTTACATTGGGAGCCGCAGAGAGTATAGTCTACCCCGAGGAGGAGTGGTCCCTAGAAGGAGATCAATACTACAATCATACGACCGGTGAGGAGGAAGGGGAGTTGGCTCAGGACCGACTGAAGACCGTGCGCAGATCATGATATTCTCCGGCACTCCTGTCAAATCGCCAGGTTCCTCCTGAGAAGTGGGGACAGAAGAAACGGGAGGGATGGCAGACATTAAACACTTCACATGACAAGAAACGTTCCAGGATAGGATAGAATTACTAGACCAATTAATAGAAGGATTATGACATACTAGCCAGGGATGACCCAAAACAACAGGTGTAAAAGGCAGAACGAAAAAAAAAAGAAATAGTCTCACTGTGGTTACCAGATACTGTGAGGGTTAAAGGTAGTGTCTCAAATCTGATACTGGGAAGATGACTACCATCTAAGGCGAACATGGGCGTAGGCTTGTCTAACTGTCTGAAAGGAATGTCATGTTTCCGAGCCCATGCTTCGTCCATGAAACAACCCTCAGCCCCAGAGTCTATCAAGGCACTGCATGTAGCACCCGAACCGGTCCAGCGTAGATGGACCGACAAAGTAGTACAGGATCTAGATGGAGAGACCTGAGTAGTAGCGCCACCAGTAGCCCTCCGCTTACTGATGAGCTCTGGCTTTTACTGGACATGAATTGACAAAATGTCCAGCAAGTCCGCAATAGAGGCACAGGCGGTTGGTGATCCTCCGTCCCCTCCTTAGTCGAGATGCGAATACCTCCCAGCTGCATGGGCTCAGTCTCTGAGCCAGAGGAGGGGAGATGGTTGCGATGCGGAGCAGGGAAACACCGTTGACGCGAGCTCTCTTCCACGAGCCTGGTGACGTAAGATCTACCCGCTGTTCTATGCGGATGGCGAGAGCAATCATAGAGTCCACACTGGAAGGAACCTCCCGGGAGAGAATCTCATCTTTAACCACTGCGTGGAGTCCACTCCAGAAAACGAGCGAGCAGCGCCGGCTCGTTCCAGTCACACTAGAGGCAGCAAGAGTGCGAAACTCTATAGAGTAATCCGTTATGGATCGATCACCTTGGCATAGGAAGCCAGGGCCCTGAAGCCTCCCTACCAAAAACTGAACGGTCAAAGCCCGAATCATCTCCTCTTTAAAGTTCTGGTAATTGTTAGACAATCAGCCCTTGCCTCCCAGATAGCTGTGCCCCATCTCGAGCCGGCCAGTAGGAGTGATGTACCAGCGTAAGCAACCCGAGCTCTCTCTCTAGAGCATGTGTTGGGTTGGAGAGAGAACACAATATCACACTGGGTGAAAGGGAGCGGCACTCCGTGGGCTGCCCGGAGTAACAAGGTGGGTTAGTAACCTAGGTTCCAGGAGAGCTCGGCAGACCAGGAAGTAACAGGTGGCAGACGAACTCTGGGGGCCTGTCAGAGAGGTCGAGCCTGGCGGCCAGTTCTCCACGGCATGACGAGCAGCAGACAATTCCTGCTCGTGTCTGCGAGCACTAGCTCCCTTGGACTCGACGGCAGTGTTACGAGCGTCTGTAGTCCTTTGGAGTCCATTCTTTAGTCGGATCCTTCTGTTATGCAGGTGAATGAGGACCGCGACTTGGCGAAAACAGAGTCTTTAGTCCAGTAAAGGAAATATGCAATACTCCTAGACAAAACGGAGCGGTAAATAAAGCATAAAAAAACAATTCCACTCGTAATGACGAGAACAGACTGGAGACTCGATCATAAACTGTAGGTTGCCTCGGGAAGGCACTTGACCGTAGCAGACTCAGACACCTGCTCACCACGCAGCATCTGAGGGAAAAACGACACGACAGGGCGATACAAAGACACAGCACGGTGAACAATATACAAGGATCCGACAGGACAGAAACGGAAAACAAGGGGAGAAATAGGGACTCTAATCAGGGGAAAAGATAGGGAACAGGAGTGGAAAGACTAAGTGATTGATTAGGGAATAGGAACAGCTGGGAGCAGGAACGGAACGATAGAGAGAAGAGAGAGAGGGAGGGAGAGAGAAAAAAGGGAACGAACCTAAAAGGACCAGCAGGGGGAAAACGAACAGAAGGAAAAGCAAAATGACAAGACAATATAAGACAAAACATGACAGATGAGATATTCATAAAATAATGTTAAACACTATTATAGCACAGAGTGTGTCCATGCCATGTATTTTGTGACTTGTTAAGCACATTTCTTCTCCTGAACTTATTTCGGCTTGCCAATACAAATGGGTGGAATACTTATTGACTCAAGACATTTCCATTTTAATTCATTTGTAAAAATGTAGAAAAACATAATTCCACTTTGACATTATGTGGGGTCTTGTGTGTAGGCCAGTGAAACAAAATCTCAATTTAATCCATTTTAAATTAAGGCTGCAACACAACAAAATGTGTAAAAAGTCAAGGAGTGGGAATACTTTTTGAAGTCATTGTAGGCGACAAATATGCATAGCCGCATGAAGTAGGGATCCTGAGGGTGCTGCAGAACCCCTGATAAATCACACAAAAAAACATATATATATGGTTGATAGAGTGCTGCACCAAGGGCAGTTGAGTCACGGTGACAGAGCAGCACAACGTTTTACCAGTTGTTGGTAGGTTGTTTAGATTGTTCATTATGGAGACACCCTTTTCCATAAAACATATTAACGCGCTAGAACTGGAATAACGTCAACAAAGCATTGGAAAACAAATTTTGGTGCACTGGAGCTCTTTAGTCAAATTCGCGCAGAGGTGATTTAAAGTAAATTATGGATATGGCATCGCGCTAAGGGGTTTGACTCGTGCTCAGTTCTAGGGTCTGGAGCACTGCGCGAGTGGACATTTCAAATCAATTTGTGCCACTGGAGCTGGCAAACGGATTTTTTTTAAAGCCTTGTGTTATTATTAAAGTATTAAAGGCCATGTTTAGTTCATTAAATTGGAAGTTATCAATTGTGAACATGGTCATCTCTCTATCGCAAATGAATCATTCTCCACATTTTATGTCAGTTTCCTTGTGGACCTTTCCCTGAAATTAGATGTTGACATGTTGGCATATCAGGGCCTATAGGCTACCGGCATCTAGCTCAGCAAACCATGGCAAAGTTGAATTGCAATTATAAACCAAACCAATAATCAACTAATCATGATCTTCAGTCAAAATGCAATTTGTTTAAATCAGGTGTGTTTGCTGGGGATGGGGAAAAGTGTGACACCAATCAGGCTCCCGAGGACTGGAGTTGCCCAGACCTGATCTAACAAGTAATATCTAACAATTTCACAACATATACCCAATACACACAAATCTAAGTAAAGGAATGGGATTAAGAATATATCAATATATGGACGAGCAATGTCCGAGCGACATAGACTGATATACAGTAGAATAGAATACAGCATGTACATTTGAAGTTGGAAGTTTACATACACCTTAGCCAAATACAATTCAACTCAGTTTTTCACAATTCCTGACATTTAATCCTAGTAAAATTCCCTGTCTTAGGTCAGTTAGGATCACCACTTTATTTTAAGAATGTGAAATGTCAGAATAATCGTAGAGATAATTATTTATTTAAAAAAAAAAAAAAATTCATCACATTCCCAGTGGGTCAGAAGTTTACATACACTCAATTAGAATTTAGTAGCATTACCTTTAAATTGTTTAACTCGGGTCAAATGTTTCGGGTAGCCTTCCACAAGCTTCCCACAATAAGTTAGATGAATTTTGGCCCATTCCTCCTGACGGAGCTGGTGTAACTGAGTCAGGTTTGAAGGCCTCCTTGCTCGCACACACTTTTTCAGTTCTGCCCACAAATGTTCTATAGGATTGAGGTCAGGGCTTTGTGATGGCCACTCACTCCAATACCTTCACTTTGTTGTCCTTAAGCCATTTTGCCACAACTTTGGAAGTATGCTTGTGGTCATTGTCCATTTGGAAGACCCATCTGCGACCAAGCTTTAACATCCTGACTGATGTCTTGAGATGTTGCCTCAATATATCCACATAATTTTCCTACCTCATGATGTCATCTATTTTGGGAAGTGCACCAGTCCCTCCTGCAGCAAAGCACCCCCAGAATATGATGCTGCCACCCCCATGCTTCACGGTTGGGATGGTGTTCTTAGGCTTGCAATCATCCCCCTTTTTCCTCCAAACATAACGATGGTCATTATGGCCAAACTGTTGTATTTTTGTTTTGTCAGACGAGAGGACATTTCTCCAAAAAGTACAATCTTTGTCCCCATGTGCAGTTGCAACAGGCAGTGGCTCGGGTGGTGGTTGTCCTTGACTATATTTTTGGCCTCTGACATCTGGTGGTGTAGATGTCCTGGAGGGCAGGTAGTTTGCCCCCGGTGATGTGTTGGGCAGACCGCACCACCCTCTGGAGAGCCCTGCGGTTGTGGACAGGTGCAGGTGCCATACCAGGCGGTGATACAGCCTGATAGGATGCACTCAATTGTGCATCTGTAAAAGTTTGTGTGGGTTTTCGGTGCCAAGCCAAATTTCTTCCGCCTCCTGAGCGTGAAGAGGCACTGTTGCGCCTTCGTCACTACACTGTCTGTGTGGGTGGAACATTTCAGTTTGTCAGTGATGTGTACGCCAAGGACCTTAAAGCTTCCCACCTTCTCCACAGTGGTCCCGTCGATTTTGGATAGGAGGTGCTCCCTATGCTGTTTTCTGAAGTCCACGATCATCTCCTTGGTTTTGTTGACATTGGGAGTGAGAGGTTATATTCCTTGTGGGTCCCCAGTGTTGAGAATCGTCAAGGTGAAGGTGTTGTTTTCATCTTCACTACCTGGGGGCGGCCCGTCAGGGAGTCCAGGACCCAGTTGCACAAGGCAGGGTTCAGACCCAGGGCTTTGAAGGTACTATGGTGTTGAATGAATTGAATTGAATCTCTCTCCTCTGCTCTCATCCTTCTAGACCTATCGGCTGCCTTCGATACTGTGAACCATCAGATCCTCCCTCTCCACCCTCTCCGAGTTGGGCATCTCCGGCGCGGCCCACGCTTGGATTCGTCCTACCTGACAGGTCGCTCCTACCAGGTGGCGTGGCGAGAATCTGTCTCCCTCACCACGCGCTCTCACCACTGGTGTCCCCCAGGGCTCTGTTCTAGGCCCTCTCCTATTCTCGCTATACACCAAGTCACTTGGCTCTGTCATAACCTCACATGGTCTCTCCTATCATTGCTATGCAGACGACACACAATTAATCTTCTCCTTTCCCCTTCTGATGACCAGGTGGCGAATCGCATCTCTGCATGTCTGGCAGACATATCAGTGTGGATGACGGATCACCACCTCAAGCTGAACTTCGGCAAGACGGAGCTGCTCTTCCTCCCGGGGAAGGACTGCCCGTTCCATGATCTCGCCATCACGGTTGACAACTCCATTGTGTCCTCCTCCCAGAGCGCTAAGAATCTTGGCGTGATCCTGGACAACACCCTGTCGTTCTCAACTAACATCAAGGCGGTGGCCCGTTCCTGTAGGTTCATGCTCTACAACATCCGCAGAGTACGACCCTGCCTCACACAGGAAGCGGCGCAGGTCCTAATCCAGGCGCTTGTCATCTCCCGTCTGGATTACTGCAACTCGCTGTTGGCTGGGCTCCCTGCCTGTGCCATTAAACCCCTACAACTCATCCAGAACGCCGCAGCCCGTCTAGTGTTCAACCTTCCCAAGTTCTCTCCACGTCACCCCGCTCCTCCGCTCTCTCCACTGGCTTCCAGTTGAAGCTCGCATCCGCTACAAGACCATGGTGCTTGCCTACGGAGCTGTGAGGGAACGGCACCTCAGTACCTCCAGGCTCTGATCAGGCCCTACACCCAAATAAGGGCACTGCGTTCATCCACCTCTGGCCTGCTCGCCTCCTACCACTGAGGAAGTACAGTTCCCGCTCAGCCCAGTCAAAACTGTTTGCTGCTCTGGCTCCCCAATGGTGGAACAAACTCCCTCACGACGCCAGGACAGCGGAGTCAATCACCACCTTCCGGAGACACCTGAAACCCCACCTCTTTAAGGAATACCTAGGATAGGGATAAAGTAATCCTTCTCACCCCCTTAAAATATTTAGATGCACTATTGTAAAGTGGTTGTTCCACTGGATGTCATAAGGTGAATGCACCAATTTGTAAGTCGCTCTGGATAAGAGCGTCTGCTAAATGACTTAAATGTAATGTAATGTAAATGTATAAATGTTACATATAGTATACTCCCTGGTATAAATGTTACATATTGGATGTCATAAGGTGAATGCACCAATTTGTAAGTCGCTCTGGATAAGAGCGTCTGCTAAATGACTTAAATGTAAATGTAAAATGAATGCTGAGCTATAATCAATGAACAGCATTCTTACATAGGTATTCCTTTTGTCCAGATGGGATAGGGCAGTATGCAGTGCAATGGCGATTGCATTGTCTGTGTGGATCGATTGGGGCGGTAAGCAAATTGAAGTGGGTCTAGGGCACATATGTCAGAGTCAAGGCCAGCGGGCCACATCCGGCCAGCGAGAAGGTTTTACGGCCCCTGGGATGATCTTGATTTATTGTGAACCCGGCCGCAGACCGCAGCAAGCCGGCAGCCCGCAGATCTTTACACGCACCAATACTACATTTCCCACAATGCAACGGTGGCGCGCACCGAGCAGTATTAGGCTGCTTCATTTCAATATTTATTGGCACAGCAGTTGTCAGCATCACAGTAAAATTAACTTTCAGATACCCATCAAAAATGGCAAAGCGGGTAGACACTGAGAACCGGGGTTTCAAACAAGGTGGGAGTCGGAGTATTTGTTCACGGAGGTAGCTGGAAAACCTGTGTGTCTTCTGTGTGGAGAAAGTGTGGCGGTACTGAAAGAGTATAATCTGAGACGACATTATGAAACGAAACACGCGGACAAAAACAAGAATATGGACATGGAACAAAGGCTACAAAAGGCAGAGGAATTAAAACGAGGCCTCAAATCTCGACAGGCTCTGTTCAAAAAAGCCAAATCACAAGGCCAGGCTGCTGTCAAGGCCAGTTTTATTTTGGCAGAAGAGATCGCTAAATCAGCCCGGCCATTTACGGAGGGGATTTCATCAAAAACTGCATGATTAAAGTTTGTGACGAAGTTTGCCCAGAAAAAGGCAACTCTTTTTAAATGTGAGTCTGAGCAGAAACACCATTGCCGAGAGAGTAGACCAGTTGTCCATCAATCTAAAAGAGCAGCTTGTGAAAAAGGGAAAAGATTTCATTGCATATTCCTTGGCTGTGGATGAGAGCACCGACATTTCTGACATTGCCCAGTTGTCAATTTTCATCCGCGGAGTGGACTCCAGCCTAAGCGTGACAGAGGAGTTTTTGGCTTTACGTCCTATGCATGGCACAACTACGGGGCATGATTTGTATGAAGAGGTGTCAAGATGTGTAAATGAGATGGAGCTGCCTTGGGAAAACTCGTGGTTTGACAATCCCACGGAGCACCTGCGATGTGTGTGTGGACACAGGAGCGGACTGGTGGCGAAGATACGGGAAAAGATGCAAGAGGAAAAACGCGACAGGTGAGCTGACAGCTTATCATTGTATCATACACCAGGAAGCGTTGCAGCGGTAAAGCCTTGAAAATGGAGCATGTAATGAGCATCATCACGCGCACAGTTAACTTTATCAGAGCCAAAGGTTTGAATCACCGCCAGTTCAAGGCATTTCTGACGGAGTTAGAAACGGAGCATGGTGATTTGCCTTATCACACAGAGGTGCGATGGCTAAGCCAGGGAAAGGTGCTTCAAAGATGTTTAGAGCTCGTGAGGAGATTTGTCTGTTCTGGACAGCAAAAGGAAAGACACAACACAACTCCGAGACTAAATGTTTCTTGGTGAAATGGCTTTTCTGTGTGACATTACGAGTCATCTGAATGCAATGAACTCTCAGCAGCTGGGCGGGTCGGATCGTGTCATCTCTGATAAGTGCTAGTACAGTGAAGGAGTGCATTTAAAACCAAACTGACTCTGTGGGAGACGCAGATGCGGAAAGAAATTTGAGCCACTTTCCCAGCTGCCAGACCATGAAAGAGAAGCTCTCTACCAGTGCTCCCCGAGCGCAGTTGGCTGATAAAATAGGTATGTCGCCGCTGACTTTCGACGCCGATTTGCTGACTTCCTTTGAAAGCACAAAAAGCAGGTTGGAACTGCTCGGTAACCCATTTTTGGCTGCTGACGTGAAAGTCACTACCAAACTCCATAAATGGAGTTGATTTGACCTCCAATGCAATGATGCACTGAGGGCAAAATATGCGGCAGTGGGTGCTGCGGAGTTCGCCCGTTTCCTCCCGACACAATGCCCCAGCTGCGCATCCAGGCTGCTCAAACGTTGTCTATGTTTGGCAGCACATACCTGTGTGAACAACTGTTTTCTTTGATGAACTTGAACAAAACATCACACAGAAGTCGACTTACTGCTGAACACCTCCACTCAATTCTGAGGATTTCCTCAGCTCAGAGCCTTACCCCGAACATTGATGAACTTGTGGAAAAGATGGGACACCACCAAGTATCACCCTCAACCTCAAACAAGTGAACATTACTGTGCAATCACATATTTAGAGTTTTTACTCAGTTCAAGTTTAAAAGTTAAAGTTTAATATTTGTTTTCACTGCATGTTACTTCTCCTTAAACAAAGTGTTGTTTTTGATTAATAGATTTTTGCACTTTATTTTATTGTATTTCAATCCAATTATATTTTAAAAATATTTCAGTTGAGTGGATGATAGAAAATTGCTATTATTGTTTTTTTCTTTGAAGTAAATTTAGCCCACTTTTGCTAAAATAGAAAATATAGGCTACTGATGGTGCCTTGAATACCGGTTTCTTTCATTTAATGTTCATGTTATGGGGATTTTTATATAAAGGAAATTTGTCTTTTGTGTCTGTTGAAAATTAAAGATTACTGACAGAGCCATAAGAAAATATTGCTTTATTTATCTGATCATATTGGAATATATTTGTTAGGTTTTCAGTAGGTTCAATTAGGTTCACTAGACTATATGCGTCATTTAAAAAATTTCAATGAACATTCGAACAGTCCGGCCCTCGGCTTGTAGCTAAATTTTTTATTTGGCCCTCCGTCCATTTGACTTTGACACCCCT
>NW_025752804.1:0-11845 GCF_021184085.1 Oncorhynchus gorbuscha
TAGTTCATTGATATCATTAGTGATTGATAGTTCATTGATATCATTAGTGATTGATAGTTCATTGATATCATTAGTGATTGATAGTTTATTGATATCATTAGTGATTGATAGTTCATTGATATCATTAGTGATTGATAGTTCATTGATATCATTAGTGATTGATAGTTCATTGATATCATTAGTGATTGATAGTTCATTGATATCATTAGTGATTGATACCATGAGTGATTGATAGTTCATTGATACCATGAGTGATTGATAGTTCATTGATATCATTAGTGATTGATATCATTAGTGATTGATAGTTCATTGATATCATTAGTGATTGATACCATGAGTGATTGATAGTTCATTGATACCATGAGTGATTGATAGTTCATTGATATCATTAGTGATTGATAGTTCATTGATATCATTAGTGATTGATACCATGAGTGATTGATAGTTCATTGATATCATTAGTGATTGATAGTTCATTGATATCATTAGTGATTGATAGTTATGAGCATTGATAGTTCATTAATAAACAAAGGAGTGATTGATAGTTCATTGACACAGATTGATATGTCTATTGATATCATTAGTGATTGAGTGTCTACTGATATCATTAGTGATTGATAGTTCATTGACATTGGCTAGTGATTGATAGTTCATTGATATCATTAGTGATTCGACAGTTCATTATATCATTAGTGATTGATAGTTCATTGATATCATTAGTGATTGATACCATGAGTGATTGATAATTCATTGACATTGGCTAGTGATTGATACCATAGTGATTGATAGTTCATTGATATCATTAGTGATTGATAGTTCATTGGATATCATTAGTGATTGATAGTTCATTGATATCATTAGTGATTGATAGTTCATTGATACATTAGGTGATTGATAGTTCATCATTAGTGATTGATGAGTTCATGATACCATGAGTGATTGATAGTTCATTGATATCATTAGTGATTGATAGTTCATTGATATCATTAGTGATTGATAGTTCACATATTGATATCATTAGTGATTGATACCATTGATATCATTAGTGATTGATAGTTCATTGATATCATTAGTGATTGATACCATGATAGTTCATTGATATCATTAGATTGATACCATGAGTGATTGATAGTTCATTGATATCATTAGTGATTGATAGTTTATTGATATCATTAGTGATTGATAGTTCATTGATATCATGAGTGATTGATAGTTCATTGATATCATTAGTGATTGATACCATGAGTGATTGATAATTCATTGATATCATTAGTGATTGATACCATGTTGACGATTTATTGATATCATTAGTGATTGATAGTTCATTGATATCATTAGTGATTGATAGTTCATTGATATCATTAGTGATTGATACCATTAGTGATTGATAGTTCATTGATATCATTAGTGATTGATAGTTCATTGATATCATTAGTGATTGATAGTTCATTGATATCATTAGTGATTGATAGTTCATTGATATCATTAGTGATTGATAGTTCATTGATTCATGAGTTTATTGATATCATTTGTGATTATCATTAGTGATTGATAGTTTATTGATACCATGAGTGATTGATAGTTCATTGATACCATGAGTGATTGATAGTTCATTGATACCATTAGTGTTCATTGATATCATTAGTGATTGATAGTTCATTTGATATCATTAGTGATTGATAGTTCATTGATATCATTAGTGATTGATAGTTCATTGATATCATTAGTGATTGAGTGATTGTTCATTGATATCATTAGTGATTGATAGTTCATTGATATCATTAGTGATTGATACCATGAGTGATTGATAGTTCATTGATATCATTAGTGATTGATAGTTCATTGATATCATTAGTGATTGATACCATGAGTGATTGATAGTTCATTGATACCATGAGTGATTGATAGTTCATTGATATCATTAGTGATTGATACCATGAGTGATTGATAGTTCATTGATATCATTAGTGATTGATAGTTCATTGATATCATTAGTGATTGATAGTTCATTGATATCATTAGTGATTGATAGTTCATTGATATCATGAGTGATTGATAATTCATTGATATCATTAGTGATTGATATCATGAGTGATTGATAATTCATTGATATCATGAGTGATTGATAATTCATTGATATCATTAGTGATTGATACCATGAGTGATTGATAATTCATTGATATCATTAGTGATTGATAGTTCATTGATATCATTAGTGATTGATAGTTCATTGGTATCATCAGTGATTGATAGTTCATTGATATCATTAGTGATTGATACCATGAGTGATTGATAATTCATTGATATCATTAGTGATTGATACCATGAGTGATTGATAGTTTATTGATATCATTTGTGATTGATACCATGAGTGATTGATAGTTTATTGATACCATGAGTGATTGATAGTTCATTGATACCATGAGTGATTGATAGTTCATTGATACCATCAGTGATTGATAGTTCATTGATATCATTAGTGATTGATAGTTCATTGATATCATTAGTGATCGATAGTTCATTGATATCATTAGTGATTGATAGTTCATTGATATCATTAGTGATTGATACCATGAGTGATTGATAGTTCATTGGTATCATTAGTGATTGATAGTTCATTGATATCATTAGTGATTGATACCATGAGTGATTGATAGTTCATTGATATCATTAGTGATTGATAGTTCATTGATATCATTAGTGATTGATAGTTCATTGATATCATTAGTGATTGATAATTCGTTGATATCATTAGTGATTGATAGTTCATTGATATCATTAGTGATTGATAGTTCATTGATATCATTAGTGATTGATAGTTCATTGATATCATTAGTGATTGATACCATGAGTGATTGATAGTTCATTGATACCATTAGTGATTGATATCATTAGTGATTGATAGTTCATTGATATCATTAGTGATTGATACCATGAGTGATTGATAGTTCATTGATACCATGAGTGATTGATAGTTCATTGATATCATTTGTGATTGATAGTTCATTGATATCATTAGTGATTGATACCATGAGTGATTGATAGTTCATTGATATCATTAGTGATTGATAGTTCATTGATATCATTAGTGATTGATAGTTCATTGATATCATTAGTGATTGATAGTTCATTGATACCATGAGTGATTGATAGTTCATTGATACCATGAGTGATTGATAGTTCATTGATATCATTAGTGATTGATAGTTCATTGATATCATTAGTGATTGATAGTTCATTGATATCATTAGTGATTGATAGTTCATTGATATCATTAGTGATTGATAGTTCATTGATATCATTAGTGATTGATAGTTCATTGATATCATTAGTGATTGATAGTTCATTGATATCATTAGTGATTGATACCATGAGTGATTGATAATTCATTGATATCATTAGTGATTGATACCATGAGTGATTGATAGTTCATTGATATCATTAGTGATTGATAGTTCATTGATATCATTAGTGATTGATAGTTCATTGATATCATTAGTGATTGATAGTTCATTGATATCATTAGTGATTGATAGTTCATTGATATCATTAGTGATTGATAGTTCATTGATATCATTAGTGATTGATAGTTCATTGATATCATTAGTGATTGATAGTTCATTGATATCATTAGTGATTGATAGTTCATTGATATCATTAGTGATTGATAGTTCATTGATATCATTAGTGATTGATAGTTCATTGATATCATTAGTGATTGATAGTTCATTGATATCATTAGTGATTGATAGTTCATTGATATCATTAGTGATTGATAGTTCATTGATATCATTAGTGATTGATAGTTCATTGATATCATTAGTGATTGATAGTTCATTGATATCATTAGTGATTGATAGTTCATTGATATCATTAGTGATTGATAGTTCATTGATATCATTAGTGATTGATAGTTCATTGATATCATTAGTGATTGATAGTTCATTGATATCATTAGTGATTGATACCATGAGTGATTGATAGTTCATTGATATCATTAGTGATTGATAGTTCATTGATATCATTAGTGATTGATAGTTCATTGATATCATTAGTGATTGATAGTTCATTGATATCATTAGTGATTGATAGTTCATTGATATCATTAGTGATTGATAGTTCATTGATATCATTAGTGATTGATAGTTCATTGATATCATTAGTGATTGATAGTTCATTGATATCATTAGTGATTGATAGTTCATTGATATCATTAGTGATTGATAGTTCATTGATATCATTAGTGATTGATAGTCCATTGATATCATAGTGATTGATAGTTCATTGATATCATTAGTGATTGATAGTTCATTGATATCATTAGTGATTGATAGTTCATTGATATCATTAGTGATTGATAGTTCATTGATATCATTAGTGATTGATAGTTCATTGATATCATTAGTGATTGATAGTTCATTGATATCATTAGTGATTGATAGTTCATTGATACCATGAGTGATTGATAGTTCATTGATATCATTAGTGATTGATAGTTCATTGATATCATTAGTGATTGATAGTTCATTGATATCATTAGTGATTGATAGTTCATTGATATCATTAGTGATTGATAGTTCATTGATATCATTAGTGATTGATAGTTCATTGATATCATTAGTGATTGATAGTTCATTGATATCATTAGTGATTGATAGTTCATTGATATCATTAGTGATTGATAGTTCATTGATATCATTAGTGATTGATAGTTCATTGATATCATTAGTGATTGATAGTTCATTGATATCATTAGTGATTGATAGTTCATTGATATCATTAGTGATTGATAGTTCATTGATATCATTAGTGATTGATAGTTCATTGATACCATGAGTGATTGATAGTTCATTGATATCATTAGTGATTGATAGTTCATTGATATCATTAGTGATTGATAGTTCATTGATATCATTAGTGATTGATAGTTCATTGATATCATTAGTGATTGATAGTTCATTGATATCATTAGTGATTGATAGTTCATTGATATCATTAGTGATTGATAGTTCATTGATATCATTAGTGATTGATAGTTCATTGATATCATTAGTGATTGATACCATGAGTGATTGATAGTTCATTGATATCATTAGTGATTGATAGTTCATTGATATCATTAGTGATTGATAGTTCATTGATATCATTAGTGATTGATAGTTCATTGATATCATTAGTGATTGATAGTTCATTGATATCATTAGTGATTGATAGTTCATTGATATCATTAGTGATTGATAGTTCATTGATATCATTAGTGATTGATAGTTCATTGATATCATTAGTGATTGATAGTTCATTGAGTGATTGATAGTTCATTGATACCATGAGTGATTGATAGTTCATTGATATCATTAGTGATTGATATCATTAGTGATTGATAGTTCATTGATATCATTAGTGATTGATACCATGAGTGATTGATAGTTCATTGATACCATGAGTGATTGATAGTTCATTGATATCATTAGTGATTGATAGTTCATTGATATCATTAGTGATTGATAGTTCATTGATATCATTAGTGATTGATAGTTCATTGATATCATTAGTGATTGATAGTTCATTGATATCATTAGTGATTGATAGTTCATTGATATCATTAGTGATTGATAGTTCATTGATATCATTAGTGATTGATAGTTCATTGATATCATTAGTGATTGATAGTTCATTGATATCATTAGTGATTGATAGTTCATTGATATCATTAGTGATTGATACCATGAGTGATTGATAATTCATTGATATCATTAGTGATTGATACCATGAGTGATTGATAGTTCATTGATATCATTAGTGATTGATAGTTCATTGATATCATTAGTGATTGATAGTTCATTGATATCATTAGTGATTGATAGTTCATTGATATCATTAGTGATTGATAGTTCATTGATATCATTAGTGATTGATAGTTCATTGATATCATTAGTGATTGATAGTTCATTGATATCATTAGTGATTGATAGTTCATTGATATCATTAGTGATTGATAGTTCATTGATATCATTAGTGATTGATAGTTCATTGATATCATTAGTGATTGATAGTTCATTGATATCATTAGTGATTGATACCATGAGTGATTGATAATTCATTGATATCATTAGTGATTGATACCATGAGTGATTGATAGTTCATTGATATCATTAGTGATTGATAGTTTATTGATATCATTAGTGATTGATAGTTCATTGATATCCTTAGTGATTGATACCATGAGTGATTGATAGTTCATTGATATCATCAGTGATTGATAGTTCATTGATATCATTAGTGATTGATAGTTCATTGATATCATTAGTGATTGATAGTTCATTGATATCATTAGTGATTGATACCATGAGTGATTGATAGTTCATTGATATCATTAGTGATTGATAGTTCATTGATATCATTAGTGATTGATAGTTCATTGATATCATTAGTGATTGATAGTTCATTGATATCATTAGTGATTGATAGTTCATTGATATCATGAGTGATTGATAGTTCATTGATACCATGAGTGATTGATAGTTCATTGATATCATTAGTGATTGATAGTTCATTGATATCATTAGTGATTGATAGTTCATTGATATCATGAGTGATTGATAGTTCATTGATATCATTAGTGATTGATAGTTCATTGATATCATTAGTGATTGATACCATGAGTGATTGATAGTTCATTGATATCATTAGTGATTGATAGCTCATTGATATCATTAGTGATTGATAGTTCATTGATATCATTAGTGATTGATAGTTCATTGATATCATTAGTGATTGATAGTTCATTGATATCATGAGTGATTGATAGTTCATTGATATCATTAGTGATTGATAGTTCATTGATATCATTAGTGATTGATAGTTCATTGATACATGAGTGATTGATAGTTCATTGATATCATTAGTGATTGATAGTTCATTGATATCATTAGTGATTGATAGTTCATTGATATCATTAGTGATTGATAGTTCATTGATATCATTAGTGATTGATAGTTCATTGATATCATTAGTGATTGATAGTTCATTGATATCATTAGTGATTGATAGTTCATTGATATCATTAGTGATTGATAGTTCATTGATATCATTAGTGATTGATAGTTCATTGATATCATTAGTGATTGATAGTTCATTGATATCATTAGTGATTGATACATAGTGATTGATAGTTCATTGATATCATTAGTGATTGATAGTTCATTGATATCATTAGTGATTGATAGTTCATTGATATCATTAGTGATTGATAGTTCATTGATATCATTAGTGATTGATAGTTCATTGATATCATTAGTGATTGATAGTTCATTGATATCATTAGTGATTGATAGTTCATTGATATCATTAGTGATTGATAGTTCATTGATATCATTAGTGATTGATAGTTCATTGATATCATTAGTGATTGATAGTTCATTGATATCATTAGTGATTGATAGTTCATTGATATCATTAGTGATTGATAGTTCATTGATATCATTAGTGATTGATAGTTCATTGATATCATTAGTGATTGATAGTTCATTGATATCATTAGTGATTGATAGTTCATTGATATCATTAGTGATTGATAGTTCATTGATATCATTAGTGATTGATAGTTCATTGATATCATTAGTGATTGATACCATGAGTGATTGATAGTTCATTGATATCATTAGTGATTGATAGTTCATTGATATCATTAGTGATTGATAGTTCATTGATATCATTAGTGATTGATAGTTCATTGATATCATTAGTGATTGATAGTTCATTGATATCATTAGTGATTGATAGTTCATTGATATCATTAGTGATTGATAGTTCATTGATATCATTAGTGATTGATAGTTCATTGATATCATTAGTGATTGATAGTTCATTGATATCATTAGTGATTGATAGTTCATTGATATCATTAGTGATTGATAGTTCATTGATATCATTAGTGATTGATAGTTCATTGATATCATTAGTGATTGATAGTTCATTGATATCATTAGTGATTGATAGTTCATTGATATCATTAGTGATTGATAGTTCATTGATATCATTAGTGATTGATAGTTCATTGATATCATTAGTGATTGATAGTTCATTGATATCATTAGTGATTGATAGTTCATTGATATCATTAGTGATTGATAGTTCATTGATATCATTAGTGATTGATAGTTCATTGATATCATTAGTGATTGATAGTTCATTGATATCATTAGTGATTGATACCATGAGTGATTGATAGTTCATTGATACCATTAGTGATTGATAGTTCATTGATATCATTAGTGATTGATAGTTCATTGATATCATTAGTGATTGATAGTCCATTGATATCATTGTGATTGATAGTTCATTGATATCATTAGTGATTGATAGTTCATTGATATCATTAGTGATTGATAGTTCATTGATATCATTAGTGATTGATAGTTCATTGATATCATTAGTGATTGATAGTTCATTGATACCATGAGTGATTGATAGTTCATTGATATCATTAGTGATTGATAGTTCATTGATATCATTAGTGATTGATAGTTCATTGATATCATTAGTGATTGATAGTTCATTGATATCATTAGTGATTGATAGTTCATTGATATCATTAGTGATTGATAGTTCATTGATATCATTAGTGATTGATAGTTCATTGATATCATTAGTGATTGATACCATGAGTGATTGATAGTTCATTGATATCATTAGTGATTGATAGTTCATTGATATCATTAGTGATTGATAGTTCATTGATATCATTAGTGATTGATAGTTCATTGATATCATTAGTGATTGATAGTTCATTGATATCATTAGTGATTGATAGTTCATTGATATCATTAGTGATTGATAGTTCATTGATATCATTAGTGATTGATAGTTCATTGATATCATTAGTGATTGATAGTTCATTGATATCATTAGTGATTGATACCATGAGTGATTGATAATTCATTGATATCATTAGTGATTGATACCATGAGTGATTGATAGTTCATTGATATCATTAGTGATTGATAGTTCATTGATATCATTAGTGATTGATAGTTCATTGATATCATTAGTGATTGATAGTTCATTGATATCATTAGTGATTGATAGTTCATTGATATCATTAGTGATTGATAGTTCATTGATATCATTAGTGATTGATAGTTCATTGATATCATTAGTGATTGATAGTTCATTGATATCATTAGTGATTGATAGTTCATTGATATCATTAGTGATTGATAGTTCATTGATATCATTAGTGATTGATAGTTCATTGATATCATTAGTGATTGATAGTTCATTGATATCATTAGTGATTGATAGTTCATTGATATCATTAGTGATTGATAGTTCATTGATATCATTAGTGATTGATAGTTCATTGATATCATTAGTGATTGATACCATGATGATGACAGTTCATTGATATCATTAGTGATTGATAGTTCATTGATATCATTAGTGATTGATAGTTCATTGATATCATTAGTGATTGATAGTTCATTGATATCATTAGTGATTGATAGTTCATTGATATCATTAGTGATTGATAGTTCATTGATATCATTAGTGATTGATAGTTCATTGATATCATTAGTGATTGATAGTTCATTGATATCATTAGTGATTGATAGTTCATTGATATCATTAGTGATTGATAGTTCATTGATATCATTAGTGATTGATAGTTCATTGATATCATTAGTGATTGATAGTTCATTGATACCATGAGTGATTGATAGTTCATTGATATCATTAGTGATTGATAGTTCATTGATATCATTAGTGATTGATAGTTCATTGATATCATTAGTGATTGATAGTTCATTGATATCATTAGTGATTGATAGTTCATTGATATCATGAGTGATTGATAGTTCATTGATATCATTAGTGATTGATAGTTCATTGATATCATTAGTGATTGATAGTTCATTGATATCATTAGTGATTGATAGTTCATTGATATCATTAGTGATTGATAGTTCATTGATATCATTAGTGATTGATAGTTCATTGATATCATTAGTGATTGATAGTTCATTGATATCATTAGTGATTGATAGTTCATTGATATCATTAGTGATTGATAGTTCATTGATATCATTAGTGATTGATAGTTCATTGATATCATTAGTGATTGATAGTTCATTGATATCATTAGTGATTGATAGTTCATTGATATCATTAGTGATTGATAGTTCATTGATACCATGAGTGATTGATAGTTCATTGATATCATTAGTGATTGATAGTTCATTGATATCATTAGTGATTGATAGTTCATTGATATCATTAGTGATTGATATCATTGAGTGATTGATAGTTCATTGATATCATTAGTGATTGATAGTTCATTGATATCATTAGTGATTGATAGTTCATTGATATCATTAGTGATTGATAGTTCATTGATATCATTAGTGATTGATAGTTCATTGATATCATTAGTGATTGATAGTTCATTGATATCATTAGTGATTGATAGTTCATTGATATCATTAGTGATTGATAGTTCATTGATATCATTAGTGATTGATAGTTCATTGATATCATTAGTGATTGATAGTTCATTGATATCATTAGTGATTGATAGTTCATTGATATCATTAGTGATTGATAGTTCATTGATATCATTAGTGATTGATAGTTCATTGATATCATTAGTGATTGATAGTTCATTGATATCATTAGTGATTGATAGTTCATTGATATCATTAGTGATTGATACCATGAGTGATTGATAGTTCATTGATATCATTAGTGATTGATAGTTCATTGATATCATTAGTGATTGATAGTTCATTGATATCATTAGTGATTGATAGTTCATTGATATCATTAGTGATTGATAGTTCATTGATATCATTAGTGATTGATAGTTCATTGATATCATTAGTGATTGATAGTTCATTGATATCATTAGTGATTGATAGTTCATTGATATCATTAGTGATTGATACCATGAGTGATTGATAGTTCATTGATATCATTAGTGATTGATAGTTCATTGATATCATTAGTGATTGATACCATGAGTGATTGATAGTTCATTGATATCATTAGTGATTGATACCATGAGTGATTGATAGTTCATTGATATCATTAGTGATTGATAGTTCATTGATATCATTAGTGATTGATAGTTCATTGATATCATTAGTGATTGATACCATGAGTGATTGATAGTTCATTGATATCATTAGTGATTGATAGTTCATTGATATCATTAGTGATTGATAGTTCATTGATATCATTAGTGATTGATAGTTCATTGATATCATTAGTGATTGATAGTTCATTGATATCATTAGTGATTGATAGTTCATTGATATCATTAGTGATTGATAGTTCATTGATATCATTAGTGATTGATAGTTCATTGATATCATTAGTGATTGATAGTTCATTGATATCATTAGTGATTGATAGTTCATTGATATCATTAGTGATTGATAGTTCATTGATATCATTAGTGATTGATAGTTCATTGATATCATTAGTGATTGATACTATCATGAGTGATTGATAATTCATTGATATCATTAGTGATATCGATACCATGAGTGATTGATAGTTCATTGATATCATTAGTGATTGATAGTTCATTGATATCATTAGTGATTGATAGTTCATTGATATCATTAGTGATTGATAGTTCATTGATATCATTAGTGATTGATAGTTCATTGATATCATTAGTGATTGATAGTTCATTGATATCGCTAGTGATTGATAGTTCATTGATATCATTAGTGATTGATAGTTCATTATATCATTAGTGATTGATAGTTCATTGATATCATTAGTGATTGATAGTTCATTGATATCATTAGTGATTGATAGTTCGTGATATCGTGGTGAT
>NW_025752805.1:0-11842 GCF_021184085.1 Oncorhynchus gorbuscha
TTTAGTTTTTGCTTGTACTGTACGCAGGAATCTGGAGGATAGAACATTATGTACAAAATAATTAACAAAGTAAGTTCAATAAAAAAATGAACAAAATAGCACATATTGGTCAGGAACATCTAAAAAGTCAGTCATCCTCTTCGACGCCATCTTATCAAACAATTGTTTGACTCCAAGTCATTTCAATGAAATGATGTTGAACCAACATGGAATAGACATCGATTTGACCTCTGTGCCCAGTGGGAATCTTGACTGTCCATTCTCACATTGTATCTCATAAACCCTATTAAAGGAGAAGTTTACCCAAAGTCCAGAAACTCCCAAATGGTTCAATACACTGAAACTAATTCAGTGGTGTTTTCCCTCTACTTGTCTCTCTCTCCCTGTAGTGCTGTACTAAAACAGATGCAGAAACGGGTCATGTAGCTCGTGACGTTGCTGGATGCAGGCCTTGCTCTGATCCGGTGCCGGTGAATTCATGATTCAGAAATCTGCAGCATGTGGACAAATGTGTTGTTTACTGAAAGTGTACGGCGAATTAATATTTTTGTCAAAAGTACTATCAGCTTTGAGTCAGCAAATGTGTACTTTTCCACCTTAAAATAATGATATAAAATAATCACAAATGTTTATGTAATCGACTGCCACAGCAGTAGAGATGGTACATAGAAACTGCACCTTAAGTCCTTTAGTGACAGATGAAAATATTTTCTGGCGGAGAAGTGAAGACAACATTACACATTAGTTATACAAAGTAGACAACATACAAAAATGATGTCTGATGACTGAAACTCATGAACGATGAAGAAAACTCCTGGAGGGGCGCCCCATGATGTAATCGAACCGTATTTATTTGCGTTTCAGATGGCCGCTGCCACTCTAGCCTGCGAAGCCACAGCAGTAGCTCGACCACAGCCCCAACCCATCCTTAGGATCAACACAGACTGGTGGTGCAATTGTGGAAATTGAGCTCCAAATTCAAATACGTGACTAAAAGTCTTACAGAAATGGAGGAACATAATGAATAAGGAATACCTAGGATAGGATAAGTAATCCTTCTCACCCCCCCCCCCTTTAAGATTTAGATGCACTATTGTAAAGTGACTGTTCTACTGGATGTCATAAGGTGAATGCACCAATTTGTAAGTCGCTCTGGATAAGAGCGTCTGCTAAAATGACTTAAATGTAAATGTAATGTGAGGAGCAGTTAGTTTGTTTTTGGGACCACGGGGATATTGCTAGCCACAAACTCTGGTGTCCTTGAAACATTTTTCAGTATTACAAAAACAAATTGGAGACGCACCTCTGTTCCGGTTGGGCCAAATGGACAGTTATCTAACGAGTACGTAGCTAAACTTTACTTTACTGAATGATCGCTTATCATAAACCTCAATGAATGGGGCCGTTATTGGGTTTTATGTTTTCACATTAGCCCAAAACACTCTATAACCTATGTTGAATTATCACAATGCTTTTTGGGATAGTCTATTCTTTAATGTAAGGTAACACAATGTCTACTACTCAACCACCCCTGTCGTAAATACATAGGGAACATATGGTAACCCGTAAAGCAGCTAGGCCTATATGTGTACATAATGTGATGTAATGGTAATAACACAATAAGAACAACTGTTACTTTAATTTCTTACCTTTTTTTGTGGAATTTTTCTTACAAGATCTTAACCAACAATGCAGATGTAAGTAAGCCTTTCACTGCAAGGTCACCTGTTGTATTCGGCACATGTGACAAATAACATTTGATTTGAGAATCAGGCTAGGCTACATACAGTTGAGGTCAGAAGTTTACATACACTTAGGTTGGAGTCATTAAAACTCCTTTTTCAAACACTCTACAAATGTCTTTTTAACAAACTATTGTTTCGGCAAGTCAGTTAGGATATCTACTTTGTGGATGGCACAAGTAATTTTTCCAACAATTGTTTATAGACAGATTATTTCACTTACAATTCATTGTATCACAAGTCCAGTGGGCCAGAAGTTTACATACACTAAATTGACTGTGCCTTTAAACAGCTGGCAAAATTGGAATAAATCATGTCATGGCTTCAGAAGCTTCTGATTGACTCAAATGATGTCAATTAGCCTATTGGAGGTGTACCTGTGGTTGTATTTCAAGGCCTACCTTCAAACTCAGTGCCTCTTTGCTTGACATCATGGGAAAATCAAAAGAAATTAGCCAAGACCTCAGAAAAAAAATTGTAGACCTCTACAAGTCTGGTTCATCCTTGGGAGCAATTTCCAAACACCTGAAGTTACCATGTTCATCTGCACAAACAATAGTACACAAGTACATACACCATGGTACCACGCAGCTGCCATACTGCTCAGGAAGGAGACGCGTTCTGTCTCCTAGAGATGAACGTACGCTGGTGCAAAAAGTGCAAATCAATCCCAGAAAAACAGCAAAGGACCTTGTGAAGATGCTGGAGGAAACAGGTACAAAAGTATCTATATCCACAGTAAAACGAAACCTACATCGACATGACCTGAAAGGCCGCTCAGCAAGGAAGAAGTCACTGCTCCAAAACACAAAGGACATCATCCCAACCGTGAAGCACGGGGTAGCAGCATCATGTTGTGGGGGTGCTTTGCTGCAGGAGGGACTGTGGTGCACTTCAATAAATGGATGGTATCATGAGGATGGAAAATTATGTTGCTATATTGAAACAACATCTCAAGACATCAGTCTAGAAGTTAAAGCTTGGTCACAAATGGTTCTTCCAAATGGACAACGACCCCAAGCATACTTCCAAAGTTGTGTCAAAATGGCAAAGTCAAGGTATTGGAGTGGCGATCACAAAGCCTGACCTCAATCCCATAGACAATTGGTGGGCAGAACTGAAAAAGCATGTGTGAGCAAGGAGGCCTACAAACCTGACTCAGATACATCAGCTCTGTCAGGAGGAATTGGCCAAAATTCACCCAACTTATTATGGGGAGCTTGTGGAAGGCTACCTGAAATGTTTGACCCAAGTTAAACAATTCAAAGGCAATGCTACCAAATTCTAATTGAGTGTATGTACACTTCTGACCCACTGGGAATGTGATGAAAGAAATTAAAGCTGAAATGAATCATTCTCTCTATTATCTCTATTATTCTGATATTCATTCCTAAAATAAAGTGGTGATCCTATCTGACCTAAGACAGGGAGTTTTTACTAGGGTTAAATGTCAGGAATTGTGAAAAACTGAGTTGAAATGTATTTGGCTAAGGTGTATGTAAACCTCCGACTTCAACTGTACCTCTGTAGACTTGCTTTCTCTTCTCAAACGCGCCTTTGCATTTTGGCCAGATCCAGTCCATGGAAATAGAGTAGCAACAGCTGTATCTTTTAGTATTCTTCAGTTTTCTGATTGCATATCTCATTCAAATGCATCGTCACTGAAGTACTTTCTACACACACGCTGTGATGTAGGGTTGGCTGCAGGAGTATTTATGTAACAATGTACGCTGAGAGTCTGGAAGCAAGTTTGGGGTGTGAATACATTTAATGAATAAATGAAAAAAACAAGAACCACGAACAGACACCGACATGAACAGGAACAATGACGACTGGGGAAGAAACCAAATGGAGTGACATATAAAGGGCAGGTAATCAAGGAGGTGATGGAGTCCAGGTGAGTGTCATTATGCGCATACCACTGGTTACAGGTGTACGCCCTAATGAGCAGCCTGGTGACCTAGACGCCAGAGAGGGAGCACACGTGACAATTTACATTATATTAACTATTTTGAATTGCTACTAACCATCCTCTGTATCTCTCCCTATCTTTTAGAGGAAAAAAGTGAAATTTTGTGCCTTCTTCCCTTGATTTCTTGTGTCAAATTCAGATGAACACCAGCTTTTTATTTAATTTTATCAAATGTATCTAACCTTTATTTAACCAGGTAGGCTAGTTGAGAACAAGTTCTCATTTGCAACTGCGACCTGGCCAAGATAAAGCATAGCAGTGTGAACAGACAACATCACAGAGTTACACATGGAGTAAACAATAAACAAGTTAATAACATATTATACATTTTTTACATTTATATACATTATGTGCAAAAGGCATGAGGAAGTAGGCAATAAATAGGCCATAGGATGAATAATTACAATTCAGCAGATTAACACTGGAGTGATAAATGATCAGATGAACATGTGCAGGTAGAGATACTGGTGTGCAAAAGAGCAGAAAAGCAAATCAAATAAAAACAGTATGGGGATGAGGTAGGTAAATTGGGTGGGCTATATACCGATGGACTATGTACAGCTGCAGCGATCGGTTAGCTGCTCAGATAGCAGATGTTTAAAGTTGGTGAGGAGATAAAAGTCTCCAACTTCAGAGATTTTGCAATTTATTCCAGTCGCAGGCAGCAGAGAACTGGAAGGAAAGGCGGCCAAATGAGGTTTTGCTTTTAGGGATGATCAATGAGATACACCTACTGGAGCGCGTGCTACGGGTGGGTGTTGCCATCGTGACCAGTGAACTGAGATAAAGCAGAGCTTTACCTAGCAAAGACTTGTAGATGACCTGGAGCCAGTGGGTCTGGCGACGAACATGTAGCGAGGGCCAGCTGACTAGAGCATACAGGTCGCAGTGGTGGGTGGTATAAGGTGCTTTAGTAACATAACAGATGGCACTGTGATAAACTGCATCCAGTTTGCTGAGTAGAGTATTGGAAGCTATTTTGTAGATGACATCGCCGAAGTCGAACGGTAGGATAGTCAGTTTTACTAGGGTAAGTTTTGCGGCATGAGTGAAAGAGGCTTTGTTGCGAAATAGAAAGCCGACTCTAGATTTGATTTTGGATTAGAGATGTCAGAACCGTCCAGAGTAGTGATGCTAGTCGGGCGAGAAGGTGGGGGCAGCGATCGGTTGAAGAGTATGCATTTTGTTTTACTAGCATTTAAGAGCAGTTAGGAAGAAGAGTTGTATGGCCTTGAAGCTCGTTTGGAGGTTTGTTAGCACAGTGTCCAAAGAAGGGCCAGATGTATACAGAATGGTGTCGTCTGCGTAGAGGTGGATCAGAGAATCACCTGCAGCAAGAGCGACATCATTAATATATACATAGAAAAGAGTCGGTCTGAGAATTTAACCCTGTGGCACCCCCATAGAGACTGCCAGAGGTCCGGAAAACAGGCCCTCCGATTTGACACACTGAACTCTGTCTGAGAAGTAGTTGGTGAACCAAGACGATGAAGGTGGCTGCACAGTACTGTCTTTTATCGATGGCGGTTATGATATCGTTTAGGACCTTGAGCGTGGCTGAGGTGCACCCATGACCAGCTCAGAAACCGGATTGCATACGGAGAAGGTACGGTGGGATTCGAAATGGTCAGGGATCTGTTGGTTAACTTGGCTTTGAAGACTTTCGAGAGGCAGGGCAGGATGGATATAGGTCTGTAACAGTTTGGGTCTAGAGTGTCTCCCCCTTTGAAGATGGGGATGACCGCAGCCACTTTCTAATCTTTAGGAATCTCAGACGACATGAGGTTAAACAGACTGGTAATAGGGGTTGCAACAATGGCAGCGGATCATTTTAGGACGAGAGGGTCCAGAATGTCTAGCCCAGTTGATTTGTAGGATCCAGATTTTGCAGCTCTACCAGAACATCAGCTGGCTGGATTTGGGTGAAGGAGAAGCAGGGGGGCTTGGGCCAGTTGCTGTGGGGGGTGTTGGCTGGGGTTGGGGTAGCCAGGTGGAATGCATGGCCAGCCGTAGGCCAGGAGGTGCTCTTATTCTCCATGGACTTTACAGTGTCCCAAAACGTTTTGAAATTAGTGCTGCAGGATGCAAATTTCTGTTTGAAAAAGTTAGCCTTTGCTTTCCTAACTGACTGTGTATATTGGTTCCTGACTTCCCTGAAAAATGACATATTGCGGGGACTATTTGATGCTAATGCAGTACACCACAGGATGTTGTTGTGCTGGTCAAGGGCAGTCAGGTCTGGAGTGAACCAAGGGCTATATCTGTTCTTAGTTCGAAATTTTTTGAAAGGGGCATGCTTCTTTAAGATGACGAGGAAAGCACTTTTAAAGAACAACCAGGTATCCTCTACCGATGGGATCAATATCCTTCCAGGATACCCGGGCCAGGTCGATTAGAAAGGCCTGCTCGCTGAAGTGTTTTAGGGAGCATTTGACTGTGATAAAGGGTGGTCATTTGACCGCGGACCCATTACAGACGCAGGCAATGAGGCAGTGATTGCCGAGATCCTGATTGAAATTAGCAGAGGTGTATTTAGAGGGCAAGTTGGTCAGTATGATTTCTGTGAGGATGCCCATGTTTACAGAATTGGGGTTGTACATGGTAGGTTCCTTGATAATTTGTGTGAGATTGAGAGCATCTAGCTTAGATTGTAGGACGGCCGGGGTGTTAAGCATATCCCGGCATATCCAGGTTTAGGTCACCTAAAATGCTAAATTACTTAAATGTCTAAAAGTACAATATATGGGGGGCAATCAAGTCACATATGGTGTATAAGGCACAGCTGGGATCTGAGGGGGGTCTGTAACAAGCCTCCACAGTGAGGGACTTATTTCTTGAGAGGGATTTTTAAAAGTAGAAGCTCTAACTGTTTGGGCACAGACCTGGATAATATGATCTCTGCAGGCTATCTCTACAGTAGATTGCAACTCCACTCCCTTTAGCAGTTCTATCTTGACAGAAAATGTTGTAATTGGGGATGGAAATTTTTGGTGGCCTTCCTAAGCCATGATTCAGACACGGCTAGGACATCAGGGTTTATGGAGTGTGCTAAAGCAGTGAATAAAGCTAACTTTGGGAGGAGGGCTTCTGATGTTAACATGCATGAAACCAAGGCTTTTATGGTTACAGAAGTCAACAAATGAGAGCGCCTGTGGACTCACAGGGCCTGTGTTAACCTTTAGATCACCAGAGGAACAGAGGAGGAGTAGGATGAGGGTATGGCTAAAGGCTATAAGAACTGGTCGTCTAGTGCTTTGGGAACAGAGAATTAAAGGAGCAGATTTCTGGGCGTGGTAGGATAGATTCAGGGCATAATGTACAGACAAGGATATGGTTGTTTGCGAGTACAGTGGAGGTAAACCTAGGCATTGAGTGACGATGAGAGAAGTTGCATCTCTGTAGGTGCCAGTTAAGCTAGGTGCGGTCTCCGCATGTGTGGGGATGGGACAGAGGAGCTATCTGAGGTATGTATGTTGAGCGTGATTAGAGGCCCCGAAGTAAAATAAAACAATGAGAGCTACTCTAAACAACAGTACAAAAGGCATACTGACATTAGAGAGAGAGGCATAAAGCAATCATAGGTGTTGATTGGCTGAGCTAAAACAGCAATGGGTAAAGACAACAACGGGTAAACAGCTAAGACAACAACAAAGGGTACATGGTGATGAATGGGCAGAGAGGGTCAGGTCAGCTACACACAGGGCCTGAGTTCGAGGCTCGGGCCGACAAATAAACAAAATTAAGTATTGTGTTAATGAACAGTCCAGCAGGCATCAGTTGTGAAGCTTAGTGATCATAGGGCTTCAGGCCATTAAGTGTGGGAGAGTGACAAATATGGGGACCCGGTGTCCAAGTAGGCTACACGTAGCTATATGTGTGAAAAACATTTCATCACAGGTAAGACATTTTACTTGTTTAGTATAGTCCGTTTGTAACTCCACTCACTACTTCTCGCTGTATAGTATGTTTGTTTTGTAGCTTGGCTAGCTTGATATTCCAGTTGTTAAATAACTCATGTGACTGCTAGCACTATCATGAAAAGGGCATGAAGGAAGCCCCACAATATTACGTTTTTCTAAGTAGTGAGAATGCTCGAGAGCAGGCAAGGATGAAAACAAATCTTTAAACATGATGTGCTTTTCTTAAATGTAGTTTTGTAATTTCATTATATCACAACGGTTTGATTTGTCTTATCTTAGCAATTTCTTCTCAGCTAGCTACATAGCCGTCTTTGTATCAAAGATAATTGCGTAATTATCGTATTTCGCCGTCCTAACGTAGTCTTCACTAGCCAGCTAGCTAACGTCCACTGATTAGCTGCACTGAGAAACTATTACTATTACACTCAACTGAACGACTTGATTAGTTTAGTGTTAGCTACCTACATAGCTGTCTTTGCTGTCTTCGTATCATCGTATCCAAGATAATTGTGTTGTTTAGGTTTAGAGTGTGTAGTCTTAGAGTGATTATCTTAACTTACCGAGGTTAGCTAGCCAGCTATTTGTCGTCCTTAACGTAGGTGACTCTGCTAGCTAGCCAACTCTGCTAGCTAGCCAACAGCTAGCCAACGCTAGCCAACGTCTTCTGTATAGAACTCAACTACCCGGTCGCATTCACAGGTAGTATCACATTTTCATTTCATTTCATTACAGTACAACGGTTTGATTTGTTTGATCATAGCTAGCTACATAGCCGTCTTTGTATCAAAGATAATTGGGTAGTCTAGAGCGATTTTCTAGGTTCGCTAGCCATCTATTGTCGTTCTTTTAACGCAACGTAACGTAAACAACACTGCTAGCTAGCCTGCTAGCCCCCCGAATAGCAACACTGCAGAAACTATTACACTCAACGGAACGACTTGATTAGTGTAGTGTCAACAACGCACCCACTGCCAGCTGGCCTACTTCAGCAGTACTGTATCATTTTAATCACTTTAGTCAATAAGATTCTTGCTACGTAGCTTAACTTTCTGAACATTCGAGACGTGTAGTCCACTTGTCATTCCAATCTCCTTTGCATTAGCGTAGCCTCTTCTGTAGCCTGTCAACTATGTGTCTGTTTATCCCTGTTCTCTCCTCTCTGCACAGACCATACAAACGCTCCACACCGCGTGGCGCGGCCACCCTACTCTGGTGGTCCCAGCGCGCACGACCCACGTGGAGTTCCAGGTCTCCGGTAGCCTCTGGAACTGCCAATCTGCGGTCAACAAGGCAGAGTTCATCTCAGCCTATGCCTCCCTCAGTCCCTCGACTTCTTGGCACTGACGGAAACATGGATCACCACAGACAACACTGCTACTCCTACTGCTCTCTCTTCGTCCGCCCACGTGTTCTCGCACACCCGGAGCGTCTGGTCAGCGGGGTGGTGGCACCGGGATCCTCATCTCTCCCAAGTGGTCATTCTCTCTTTCTCCCCTTACCCATCTGTCTATCGCCTCCTTTGAATTCCATGCTGTCACAGTTACTAGCCCTTTCAAGCAACATCCTTATCATTTATCGCCCTCCAGGTTCCCTCGGAGAGTTCATCAATGAGCTTGATGCCTTGATAAGCTCCTTTCCTGAGGACGGCTCACCTCTCACAGTTCTGGGCGACTTTAACCTCCCCACGTCTACCTTTGACTCTTTCCTCTCTGCCTCCTTCTTTCCACTCCTCTCCTCTTTTGACCTCACCCTCTCACCTTCCCCCTACTCACAAGGCAGGCAATACGCTCGACCTCATCTTTACTAGATGCTGTTCTTCCACTAACCTCACTGCAACTCCCTCCAAGTCTCCGACCACTGCCTTGTATCCTTTTCCCTCTCGCTCTCATCCAACACCTCCCACACTGCCCCTACTCGGATGGTATCGCGCCGTCCCAACCTTCGCTCTCTCTCCCCGCTACTCTCTCCTCTTCCATCCTATCATCTCTTCCCTCCGCTCAAACCTTCTCCCACCTATCTCCTGATTCTGCCTCCTCAACCCTCCTCTCCTCCCTCTCTGCATCCCTTGACTCTCTATGTCCCCTATCCTCCAGGCCGGCTCGGTCCTCCCCTCCCGCTCCGTGGCTCGATGACTCATTGCGAGCTCACAGAACAGGGCTCCCGGGCAGCCGAGCGGAAATGGAGGAAAACTTCGCCTCCCTGCGGACCTGGCATCCTTTCACTCCCTCCTCTCTACATTTTCCTCCTCTGTCTTTGCTGCTAAAGCCACTTTCTACCACGCTAAATTCCAAGCATCTGCCTCTAACCCTAGGAAGCTCTTTGCCACCTTCTCCTCCCTCCTGAATCCTCCGCCCCCTCCTCCCTCTCTCTCTGCAGATGACTTCGTCAACCATTTTGAAAAGAAGGTCGACGACATCCGATCCTCGTTTGCTAAGTCAAACGACACCGCTGGTTCTGCTCACACTGCCCTACCCTGTGCTCTGACCTCTTTCTCCCTCTCTCTCCAGATGAAATCTCGCGTCTTGTGACGGCCGGCCGCCCAACAACCTGCCCGCTTGACCCTATCCCCTCCCTCTCTTCTCCAGACCATTTCCGGAGACCTTCTCCCTTACCTCACCTCGCTCATCAACTCATCCCTGACCGTTGGCTACGTCCCTTCCGTCTTCAAGAGAGCGAGAGTTGCACCCCTTCTGAAAAAACCTACACTCGATCCCTCCGATGTCAACAATTACAGACCAGTATCCCTTCTTTCTTTTCTCTCCAAAACTCTTGAACGTGCCGTCCTTGGCCAGCTCTCCCGCTATCTCTCTCAGAATGACCTTCTTGATCCAAATCAGTCAGGTTTCAAGACTAGTCATTCAACTGAGACTGCTCTCCTCTGTATCACGGAGGCGCTCCGCACTGCTAAAGCTAACTCTCTCTCCTCTGCTCTCATCCTTCTAGATCTATCGGCTGCCTTCGATACTGTGAACCATCAGATCCTCCTCTCCACCCTCTCCGAGTTGGGCATCTCCGGCGCGGCCCACGCTTGGATTGCGTCCTACCTGACAGGTCGCTCCTACCAGGTGGCGTGGCGAGAATCTGTCTCCTCACCACGCGCTCTCACCACTGGTGTCCCCAGGGCTCTGTTCTTGGCCCTCTTCTATTCTCGCTATACACCAAGTCACTTGGCTCTGTCATAACCTCACATGGTCTCTCTTATCATTGCTATGCAGACGACACACAATTAATCTTCTCCTTTCCCCCTTCTGAGTGACCAGGTGGCGAATCGCATCTCTGCATGTCTGGCAGACATATCAGTGTGGATGACGGATCACCACCTCAAGCTGAACCTCGGCAAGACGGAGCTGCTCTTCCTCCCGAGGAAGGACTGCCCGTTCCATGATCTCGCCATCACGGTCGACAACTCCATTGTGTCCTCCTCCCAGAGCGCCAAGAACCTTGGCGTGATCCTGGACAACACCCTGTAGTTCTCAACTAACATCAAGGCGGTGGCCCGTTCCTGTAGGTTCATGCTCTACAACATCCGCAGAGTACGGCCCTGCCTCACACAGGAAAGCGGCGCAGGTCCTAATCCAGGCACTTGTCATCTCCCGTCTGGATTACTGCAACTCGCTGTTGGCTGGGCTCCCTGCCTGTGCCATTAAACCCCTTCAACTCATCCAGAACGCCGCAGCCCGTCTGGTGTTCAACCTTCCCAAGTTCTCTCCACGTCACCCCGCTCCTCCGTTCTCTCCACTGGCTTCCAGTTGAAGCTCGCATCCGCTACAAGACCATGGTGCTTGCCTACGGAGCTGTGAGGGAACGGCACCTCAATACCTCAGGCTCTGATCAGGCCCTACACCCAAACAAGGGCACTCGTTCATCTACCTCTGGCCTGCTCGCCTCCCTACCACTGAGGAAGTACAGCTCCCGCTCAGCCCAGTCAAAACTGTTCGCTGCCCTGGCCCCCCAATGGTGGAACAAACTCCCTCACGACGCCAGGACAGCGGAGTCAATCACCACCTTCCGGAGACACCTGAAACCCCACCTCTTTAAGGAATACCTAGGATAGGTTAAGTAATCCCTCTCACCCCACCCCCTAAGTTTTAGATGCACTATTGTTAAGTGACTGTCCCACTGGATGTCATAAGGTGAATGCACCAATTTGTAAGTCGCTCTGGATAAGAGCGTCTGCTAAATGACTTAAATGTAAATGTAAATGTAAA
>NW_025752806.1:0-11840 GCF_021184085.1 Oncorhynchus gorbuscha
TATTGTTGATATGTAGGCTCTGTGTGTATTAGACCTAGGTATTGTTGATATGTAGGCTCTGTGTGTATTAGACCTAGGTATTGTTGATATGTAGGCTCTGTGTGTATTAGACCTAGGTATTGTTGATATGTAGGCTCTGTGTGTATTAGACCTAGGTATTGTTGATATGTAGGCTCATGTGTATTAGACCTAGGTATTGTTGATATGTGAAGCCTGTGTGTATTAGACCTAGGTATTGTTGATATGTAGGCTCTATTGTATTAGACCTAGGTATTGCTCTGTGTGTATGCAGGCATTATTGTTGATATGTAGGCTCTGTGTGTATTAGACCTAGGTATTGTTGATATGTAGGCTCTGTGTGTATTGTGTATTAGACCTAGGTATTGTTGATATGTAGGCTCTGTGTGTATTGTGTTGATATGTAGGCTCTGTGTGTATTGTGTTGATATGTAGGCTCTGTGTGTATTAGGTATTGTTGATATGTAGGCTCTGTGTGTATTGTGTTGATATGTAGGCTCTGTGTGATATGTAGGCTCTGTTTATATTGTGTTGATAGTAGCCAGGTATTGTGTTGATATGTAGGCTCTGTGTGTATTAGACCTAGGTATTGTTGATATGTAGGCTCTGTGTGTATTAGACCTAGGTATTGTTGATATGTAGGCTCTGTGTGTATTAGACCTAGGTATTGCTCTGATATGTAGGCCTGGTATTGTTGATATTAGGCTCTGTGTATGTAGACACCAGTATTGTTGATATGTAGGCTCTGTGTATATTGTGTTGATATGAGGCTCTAGGTATTGTTGATATGTAGGCTCTGTGTATTTGTATTAGACCTAGGTATTGTGATATGTAGGCTCTGTGTGTATTAGACCTAGGTATTGTTGATATGTAGGCTCATGTGTATTGAACCTGGTATTGTGTTGATATGTAGTCTATGTGTGTATTGTGTAGACCTGAAGTATTGATATCTAGGCTCTGTGTCAATGAACCTAGGTATTGTTGATATGTGAGCTCTGTGTGTATGAACCTCGGTATTGTTGATATGTAGGCTCTGTGTGTATTAGACCTAGGTATTGTGTTGATATGTAGGCTCTGTGTGTATTAGACCTAGGTATTGTGTTGATATGTAGGCTCTGTGTGTATTGTGTTGATATGTAGGCTCTGTGTGTATTGGTATTAGACCTAGGTATTGTTGATATGCAGGCTCTGTGTGTGTATTAGACCTCGGTATTGTTGATATGTAGGCTCTGTGTGTATTAGACCTAGGTATTGTTGATATGTAGGCTCTGTGTGTATTAGACCTAGGTATTGTTGATATGTGGGCTCTGTGTGTATTAGACCTGAGTGTTGTTGATATGTGAAGCTCCTGTGTATTAATTTCAGTGTTGATATGTAGGCTCTGTGTGCTTTATTAGACCTAGGTATTGTTATTGTTGTATTAGACCTAGGTATTGTTGATATGCTCTGTGTGTATTAGACCTAGGTATTGTTGATATGTGGGCTCTGTGTGTATTAGACCTAGAGGTATTGTTGATATGTAGGCTCTGTGTGTATTAAGACCTAGGTATTGTTGATATGTAGGCTCTGTGTGTATTAGACTAGTTATTGTTGTTATGTAGGTATTGTGTTGATATGTAGGCTCTGTGTAATTAGACCTAGGTATTGTTGATATGTAGGCTCTGTGTGTATTGTGTATTAGACCTAGAGTATTGTTGATATGATATTGTGTTGATATGTAGGCTCTGTGTGTATTGTGTATTAGACCTTATTGTTGATATTAGGCTCTGTGTGTATTGTGTTGATATGTGGGCTCTGTGTGTATTGTGTATAGACCTAGGTATTGTTGATATGTAGGCTCTGTATTGTATTAGACCCTGGTATTGTTGATAACAGGCTCTGTGTGTATTAGACCTAGGTATTGTTGATATATGTGTGTATTAGCTCTGTGTGCTTAGGCTCTGTGTGTATTAGACCTAGGTATTTTTGATATGTGGCTCTGTGTGTATTGTGTATTAGACCTAGGTATTGTTGATATGTGGGCTCTGTGTGTATTAGACCTAGGTATTGTTGATATGTAGGCTCTGTGTGTATTAGACCTAGGTATTTGTTGATATGTAGGCTCTATGTGTGATATTAGACTCTGTGGTATTGTTGATATGTAGGCTCTGTGTGTATTAGACCTAGGTATTGTTGATATGTAGGCTCTGTGTGTATTAGACCTAGGTATTGTTGATATGTAGGCTCTGTGTGTATTAGACCTAGGTATTGTTGATATGTAGGCTCTGTGTGTATTAGACCTAGGTATTGTTGATATGTAGGCTCTGTGTGTATTGTGTTGAGGCTCGTGTGTTGTTGATATGTAGGCTCTGTGTGTAGGTATTGTTTAGACTCTGGTATTGTATTGATATGTGGGCTCTGTGTGTATTGTGTATTAGACCTAGAGTATTGTTGTAGCTCTGTTGTATTGACCTAGGTATTGTTGATATGTAGGCTCTGTGTGTATTAGACCTAGGTATTGTTGATATGTAGGCTCTGTGTGTATTAGACCTAGGTATTGTTGATATATGGGCTCTGTGTATTAGACCTAGGTATTGTTGATATGTAGGCTCTGTATTATTATTAGACTATTGTTGATATGTGGGCTCTGTGTGTATTGATATGTTGATATGTAGGCTCTGTGTGTATTAGACCTAGGTATTGTTGATATGTGGAGCTCTTGTAATAGACCTAGGTTTGTTGATATGTAGGCTCTGTGTGTATTAGACCTAGGTATTGTTGTTGATATGTGGGCTCTGTGTGTATTAGACCTAGGTATTGTTGGTAGGCTCTTGTGCTAGACCTCGGTATTGTTGATATGTGGGCTCTGTGTGTATTGTGTATTAGACCTAGGTATTGTTGATATGTGGGCTCTGTGTGTATTAGACCTCGGTATTGTTGATAGGCTCTGGGTATTGTTGATATGTAGGCTCTGTGTGTATTAGACCTAGGTATTGTTGATATGTAAGGCTCTGTGTATTGTGTATTAGACCTAGGTATTGTTGATATGTAGGCTCTGTGTGTATTAGACCTAGGTATTGTTGATATGTGAGCTCTGTGTGTATTAGACCTAGGTATTGTTGATATGAGCTCTGTGTGTATTAGACCTAGGTATTGTTGATATGTGGGCTCTGTGTGTATTAGACCTAGGTATTGTTGATATGTAGGCTCTGTGTGTATTAGACCTAGTATTGTTGATATGTAGGCTCTGTGTGTATTAGACCTCGGTATTGTTGTTGATATGAAATATATGTGTATTGTGTATTAGACCTAGGTATTGTTGATATGTGGGCTCTGTGTGTATTAGACCTAGGTATTGTTGGTATGTAGGCTCTGTGTGTATTAGACCTGAAGGTATTGTTGATACTGTAGGCTCTGTGTGTATTGTGTATTAGACCTAGGTATTGTTGATATGTGGGCTCTGCTCTGTGTATTAGACCTAGGCTCTGTGTGTATTGTTGATATGTAGGCTCTGTGTGTATTAGACCTAGGTATTGTTGATATATTAGGCTCTCTGTGTGTATTAGACCTAGGTATTGTTGATATGTGAGCTCTGTGTGTATTAGACCTAGGTATTGTTGATATGTAGGCTCTGTGTGTATTAGACCTAGGTATTGTTGATAGTAGGCTCTGTGTGTATTGTGTATTAGACCTAGTATCGTCAATAGGCTCAAAACCAATATGATGTGTATTAGACCTAGGTAGTTATCATTGGGCTCTGTGTGTATTAGACCTGAATTTGTTGATATGTAGGCTCTGTGTGTATTAGACCTAGGTATTGTTGATATGTAGAACACAGTGACCTAGGTATTGATACTAGCTGGGCTCTGTGTGTATTAGACCTAGGTATTGTTGATATGTAGGCTCTGTGTGTATTAGACCTAGGTATTGTTGATATGTAGGCTCTGTGTGTATTAGACCTAGGTATTGTTGATATGTGGGCTCTGTGTGTATTAAGACCTAGGTATTGTTGATATGTAGGCTCTGTGTGTATTAGACCTAGGTATTATTGTTGATATGGAAATGCTGTGTGTGTGTGTATTGAACCTAGGTATTGTTGATATATGAGCTCTGTGTGTATTAGACCTAGGTATTGATGATGTGAGGCTCTGTGTGTATTAGACCTAGGTATTGTTGATATGTAGGCTCTGTGGCTGTATTAGACCTAGGTATTGTTGATGTGGCTCTGTGTATTAGACTAGGTATTGTTGATATGTGGGCTCTGTGTGTATTAGACCTCATTGTTGTTGATACTTCTTAGGCTCTGTGTGTATTAGACCTAGGTATTGTTGATATGTGGGCTCTGTGTGTATTAGACCTCGGTATTGTTGTTATATGAGCTCTCTGTGTATTAGACCTCAATGTTGATGATATGTGGGCTCTGTGTGTATTAGACCTAGGTATTGTTGATAATCCTTCTCTTTCATTTATGTTAAGTTAATATAATATAATATGTTGTTAAGTTAATATAATATGTTGTTACGTTAATATAATATATTATGTTGTTAAGTTAATATAATATAATATGTTGTTACGTTAATATAATATATTATGTTGTTAAGTTAATATAATATGTTGTTACGTTAATATAATATATTATGTTGTAATTAATATAGTTAAGTTTAAGTTAATATAATATGTTGTTACGTTAATATAATATATTATGTTGTTAAGTTAATATAATATAATATGTTGTTAAGTTAATATAATATGTTGTTACGTTAATATAATATATTATGTTGTTAAGTTAATATAATATAATATGTTGTTAAGTTAATATAATATAATATGTTGTTAAGTTAATATAATATAATATGTTGTTAATATAATATGTTAAGTTGCGTCACAAAATGTCTCCATTGACAGACAAGTCCGTCAACCAATCAGCTGAGCAGCCTGACCTCTTATGTATAATTTCTATGAACCATAACATCTATCAATTCATCATCGATCCAGAGTGCATTAACAGTTATCACACACACACACACACACACACACACACACACACACACACACACACACACACACACACACACACACACACACACACACACACACACACACACACACACACACACACACACACACACACACACACCCCAGCAGGTCTCCAATCCAGTCTGTTAGAGAGGCAGCCTGGGAAACAGAGATCCCCAGAGCCCCTCCCTGGGTCGGAATGAATGATTTAGCTGAAAAGATGAGTCACACTAATATGACCCAGATCCCTGCAACTCACACAGAGGGTTATGGGTAAAGCGTTGCGCTGCAGGCTGGTCCCCAGTCTCCCCCTCTCCTCGCTTTCTCCCTGCGTCTGTGTCAGTCTCTCTCCATTCTCCCTCCCTCCCTCCCTCCCTCCCTCCCTCCCTCCCTCCCTCCCTCCCTCCCTCCCTCCCTCCCTCCCTCCCTCCCTCCCTCCCTCCCTCCCTCCCTCCCTCCCTCCCTCCCTCTGAGTCAGTCTCTCTCTTCTCTCAGAATCTCTCTCTATATTTTCTCCTCTCTCCAGTAGTGGTAATGGGGGGGTGGAAGACCGTGTCAAATGGCTGCTGCTTCCAACCACATCTGAAACCTCTGTTGCCATGGCAACACCAGCTGCAGCACAGAGCCAGCCACTCCCCCCTCCCTCCCACCAGTCCACCCATTGGTCTGGAGGGGGATCAGAGTGTGTGTGTGTTGAGGCATGTCATTGACAGAGACAGCCTACTTGTGAGAGACTGGGTACAGGGGACAGGCGTAATGAGAGGTGAGGGGGCAGGGGACAGGAGGGGTGAGGGGGCAGGGGACAGGAGGGGGTAGGGGATGGGGGTAAGGAGGGGTGAGGGGGCAGGGGACTGGGGTAAAGAGGGGCAGGGGAAAGGAGGGGACGGGGGTAAGGAGGGGCAGGGGAAAGGAGGGACGGGGGTAAGGAGGGGCAGGGGGTAAGGAGGGGGCAGGGGAAAGGAGGGGTGAGGGCAGGGGACAGGGCAGGAAAGGAGGGGTGAGGACGGGGGACGGGGCAGGGGACAGGAGGGGCAGGGGAAAGGAGGGGGCAGGGGACTGATATACTGCTCTGGTCTGAACAGGGTGATATACTGCTCTGGTCTGAACAGAATGATAAGAACAGAATGATATACTGCTCTGGTGGAACAGAATGATGAGCAGAATGATATACTGCTCTGGTCTGAACAGAATGATATACTGCTCTGAACAGAATGATATACTGCTCTGGTCTGAACAGAATGATACTGCTCTGAACAGAATGATATACTGCTCTGGTCTGAACAGAATGATATCTGCTCTGTGGATCTGAACAAGGCAGTATACTACTCTAGTCCATTCAAATCATTATACTGCTCTGGTCTGAACAGAATGATATACTGCTCTCTGAACAGAATGATATACTGCTCTGAACAGAATGATATACTGCTCTGGTCTGAACAGAATGATATACTGCTCTGGTCTGAACAGAATGATATACTGCTCTGTCTGAACAGAATGATATACAGAATGCTCTGGTCTGAACAGAATGATATACTGCTCTGAACAGAATGATATACTGCTCTCGACAGAATGATATACTGCTCTGGTCTGAACAGAATGATATATACTGCTCTGCTCTGAACAGAATGATATACTGCTCTGGTCTGAACAGAATGATATACTGCTCTGGTCTGAACAGAATGATATACTGCTCTGGTCTGAACAGAATGATATACTGCTCTGAATCTGAACAGAATGATATACTGCTCTGGTCTGAACAGAATGATATCTGTTTCTGGTCTGAACAGAATAGATATACTGCTCTGGTCTGAACAGAATGATACTGCTCTGGTCTGAACAGAATGATATACTGCTCTGAACAGAATGTCTGAGACAGAATGATATACTGCTCTGGTCTGAACAGAATGATACACTGCTCTGGTCTGAACAGAATGATATACTGCTCTGTCTGAACAGAATGATATACTGCTCTGAACAGAATGATATACTGCTCTGGTCTGAACAGAATGATATACTGCTCTGGTCTGAACAGGAGATGATATACTGCTGAACAGAATGGTCTGAACAGAATGATATACTACTCTGAACAGAATGATATACTGCTCTGAACAGAATGATATACTGCTCTGGTCTGAACAGAATGATACACTGCTCTGAACAAGAAT
This sequence comes from Oncorhynchus gorbuscha, assembly GCF_021184085.1. Classification (NCBI taxonomy): domain Eukaryota; kingdom Metazoa; phylum Chordata; class Actinopteri; order Salmoniformes; family Salmonidae; genus Oncorhynchus; species Oncorhynchus gorbuscha. Next base: position 7,179 of record NW_025752806.1, read on the forward strand.
GATATACTGCTCTGGTCTGAACAGAATGATATACTGCTCTGCTCTGAACAGAATGATATACTGCTCTGAACAGAATGATATACTGCTCTGGTCTGAACAGAATGATACTGCTATGAACAGAATGCTCTGGTCTGAATAGAATGATATACTGCTCTGAACAGAATGATCTGAACAGAATGATATACTGCTCTGGTCTGAACAGAATGATATACTGCTCTGAACAGAATGATACACTGCTCTGGTCTGAACAGAATGATATACTGCTCTGGTCTGAACAGAATGATATACTGCTCTCTGAACAGAATGATACTGCTCTGGTCTGAACAGAATGATATACTGCTCTGGTCTGAACAGAATGATATACTGCTCTGGTCTGAAACAGAATGATACACTGCTCTGGTCTGAACAGAATGATATACTGCTCTGGTCTGAACAGAATGATGCTCTGCTCCTGGTGAACAGAATGATATACTGCTCTGGTCTGAACAGAATGATATACTGCTCTGGTCTGAACAGAATGATATACTGCTCTGGTCTGAACAGAATGATATACTGCTCTGGTCTGAACAGAATGATATACTGCTCTGGTCTGAACAGAATGATATACTGCTCTGTCTGAACAGAATGATATACTGCTCTGAACAGAATGATATACTGCTCTGGTCTGAACAGAATGATACACTGCTCTGAACAGAATGATACACTGCTCTGAAACAGAATGATATACTGCTCTGGTCTGAACAGAATGATATACTCTGGTCTGAACAGAATGATATACTGCTCTGGTCTGAACAGAATGATATACTGCTCTCTGAACAGAATGATATACTGCTCTGTACACTGCTCTGAACAGAATGATATACTGCTCTGGTCTGAACAGGAATGATACACTGCTCTGGTCTGAACAGAATGATATGCTGTTCTGGTCTGAACAGAATGAACACCTCCAGAATGATATCCCCCTCCCTGAACCTCACTCTCTCCCTCCCTGACCTCCATTACCCCCTCCTGACCTCCTCTCTCCCCTCCTGACCTCCTTTACCCCTCCCTGACCTCCTAACCCCCTCCCTGACCTCCTCTCTCCCTCCCCTGACCTGGCTTCCCCCTGACCGCTCTCCCTCCCTGACCCCCTCTCTCCCCCTCCCACAACTCCTCTCTCCCCCCTCCTGACCTCCTTTCTCCCCCTGCCTGACCTCCCTCTCTCCCCTACCCTTACCTCCTTTCTCCCCCTGCCTGACCTCCTCTCCCCCTCCTGACCCCCCCCTCCCTGGCCTCCTTTCTCACATCCTTGACCTCCTCTCTCCCCCTCCTGACCTCCTTTCTCCCCCTCCCTGACCCCCCCTGACCTCCTTTCTCCCCCTCCTGACCTCTCCCTCCCTGACCTCCTCTCTCCCCCTCCCTGACCTCCTCACCCCCCTCCCTGACCTCCTCACCCCCTCCCTGACCTCCTTTCTCCCCCATCCTTGACCTCCTTTCTCCCCCTCCCTGACCTCCTTTCTCCCCCCTCCCTGACCTCCTTTCTCCCCCTCCCTGACCTCCTCTCTCTCCCCCTCCCTGACCTCCTCTCTCCCCCTCCCTGTTCTCCTTTCTCCCCCCTCCCTGACCTCCTTTCTCCCCCCTGCCTGACCTCCTCTCCCCTCCTCCCTGACCCCCCTCCCTGACCTCCTTTCTCCCCCATCCTTGACCTCCTCTCTCCCCCTCCCTGACCTCCTTTCTCCCCCTCCTTGACCTCCCCACCCCCCCTGACCTCCTTTCTCCCCTCCCTGACCTCTCCCCCTCCCTGACCTCCTCTCTCCCCCTCCCTGACCTCCCCACCCCCTCCCTGACCTCTCCCCCTCCCTGACCTCCCCACCCCCTCCCTGACCTCCTTTCTCCCCCTCCCTGACCTCCTTTCTCACCCCTCCCTGACCTCCTCACCCCCCTCCCTGACCTCCTCTCTCCCCCTCCCTGACCTCCTTTCTCCCCTCCCTGACCTCCTCTCTCCCTCCCTGACCTCCTTTCTCCCCCTCCCTGACCTCCTCACCCCCTCCCTGACCTCCCCACCCCCTCCCTGACCTCCTTTCTCACCCCTCCCTGACCTCCTCACCCCCTCCCTGACCTCCTTTCTCCCCCTCCCTGACCTCCTTTCTCCCCCTCCCTGACCTCCTCTCTCCCCCTCCCTGACCTCCTCTCTCCCCCTCCCTGACCTCCTCTCTCCCCCTCCCTGACCTCCTCTCTCCCCCTCCCTGACCTCCTCTCTCCCCCTCCCTGACCTCCCCACACCCCCTCCCTGACCTCCCCACACCCCCTCCCCTGACCCCCCTCCCTGACCCTCCCTCTGACCTCCCTCCCTGACCTCCCTCACCCCCTCCCTGACCTCTCCCTTTCTCACCTCCCCTCCCTGACCTCCTCACCCCCTCCCTGACCTCTCCCTCTCTCCCCCCTCCCTGACCTCCTTACCTCTCCCACCCCCTCCCTGACCCCTCCCTCCCTCTCCCCCCCCCTCCCTGACCTCCTTTCTCCCCCTCCCTGACCCTCCTCTCTCCCCCTCCCTGACCTCCCTCCCCCCTCCCTGACCCTCCTCTCTCCCCCTCCCTGACCTCCCCACACCCCCTCCCTGACCTCCCCACACCCCCTCCCTGACCCCCTCCCTGACCTCTCCCCTCCCTGACCTCCCCACACCCCTCCCTGACCCCCTCCCTGACCTCTCCCCTCCCTGACCTCCTCTCTCCCCGACCTCCTCTCCCCTCCCCGACCTCTCCCCCTCCCTGACCTCCTCTCTCCCCCTCCCTGACCTCTCCCCCTCCCTGACCTCTCCCCCTCCCTGACCTCCCCACACCCCCTCCCTGACCACCCCCTCCCTGACCACCCCTCCCTGACCTCTCCCCTCCCTGACCCCCTCCTGACTTTCTCCCCCTCCTGGCCCCCCCTCCCTGACCTCCCTCTCCCCCTCCCTGACCTCCCTCTCCCCCATCACAGCCCTCTCCCTCCCTGACCTCTCCCCCTCCCTGACCTCCTCTCTACCTCCCCTGACCCTCTCCCCCCCTCCCTGACCTCCCCCTCCTGACCATCACCCTCCTCTCCCCCTCCCTGACCTCTCCCCCTCCCTGACCCATTCTCTCCCCCTGACCTCTCCCCCTGACCTCTCCCTGACTCTCTCCCCCCTCCCTGACCTCTCCCCCCTCCCTGACCTCTCCCCACCTCCTGACCTCTCTTCTCTGACCTCTCCCCCCTCCTGACCTCCTCTCTCCCCTCCCTGGCCTCTCCCCTCTGACCTGACCTCCCCCCCTGACCTCTCCCCCCTGACCTCTCCCCCTGACCTCTCCCCCTGACCTCTCCCCCTCCTGACCTCTACCCCCCTCCCTGACCTCTCCCCCTCCCTGACCTCTCCCCCTCCCTGACCTCTCCCCTCCCTGACCTCCTCTCTCCCCCTATCCATGACCTCCTCTCTCCCCTCATGACCTCCTCTCTCCCCCCCTCCAGCCTCTCCCCCTCCCTCCTGACCTCTCCTCCCTGACCTCTCCCCCTCCCTGACCTTTCTCCCCCTCCTGACCTCTCTCCCCCTCCCTGACCTCCTCCCCCTGACCTCCCCCTTCCTGACCTCTCCCCCTCACAGGCCTCTCCCTCCTGACCTCTCCCCCCTATCCCCTTCCCTGACCTCCTCTTCCCCTCCTCCTCCTTCCCTGATCTCCCTCTCTCTCCCTCCTCCTCCCTGACCTCCTCTCTCCCTCTCCCCCTCCCTGACCTCCTCTCTCCCTCCCCTTGACCTTCCCTGAGCCCTCCCCCTCCCCTTCTCTCCCCCTCCCTGACCCTCCTTTCTCCTCCCCTCCCTGACTTCCTCTTGTACTCAATCCCAACATGTCTGACACAAACACAGTATGCAGGACACAAACACACTGTAAAACCCTGTGGTAGCCAGTCTATGCAGTTTGTTGGTCAGTCAGTAAACAGGCTCTCTCTTGAAAACAGATTGAATGAAGATGACAGATTTTACACTAAGAGACAGACAGGACACAAACACACAGCGGGGTCACACCGGTCTCAGAGGTCACGGCACTGCGCTGCACAGCTGCAAAACCACACCAGGATAAAATAACACGCTGTGAGAGGAGGAGAGAGGACCTGGGGAACACAGAGCAAGTTCCTACATAAACACAAGCTAGCCCAGGGGTGAAAGGTAGAGGAGAGAGAGGGTGAAGGGGAGAGGAGAGAGGGGTGAACGGTAGAGGAGAGAGGGGGTGAAGGGTAGAGGAGAGAGGGGGTGAACGGTAGAGGAGAGAGGGGGTGAAGGGTAGAGGAGAGAGGAGAGAGGGTGAAGGGTAGAGGAGAGAGGAGAGAGGGTGAAGGGTAGAGGAGAGAGGAGAAAGGGTGAAGGGTAGAGGAGAGAGGAGAAAGGGTGAAGGGTAGAGGAGAGAGGAGAGAGGAGAGAGGGGAGAGGGTTAAGGAGAGAGGGTGAAGGAGAGAGGAGAGAGGAGAGAGGGGGTGAAGGGTAGATGAGAGAGGAGAGAGGGTGAAGGGTAGAGGAGAGAGGAGAGAGGGTGAAGGGTAGAGGAGAGAGGGGGTGAAGGAGAGAGGAGAGAGGAGAGAGGGTGAAGGGTAGAGGAGAGAGGGTGAAGGGTAGAGGAGAGAGGGGGTGAAGGAGAGAGGAGAGAGGGTGAAGGGCAGAGGAGAGAGGAGAGAGGG
>NW_025752807.1:0-11838 GCF_021184085.1 Oncorhynchus gorbuscha
TGTTATAATAAACCATGTCTGTTATAATAAACCATGTCTGTTATAATAAACCATAAACCATGTCTGTTATAATAAACCATGTCTGTTATAATAAACCATGTCTGTTATAATAAACCATAAACCATGTCTGTTATAATAAACCATGTCTGTTATAATAAACCATGTCTGTTATAATAAACCATAAACCATGTCTGTTATAATAAACCATGTCTGTTATAATAAACCATGTCTGTTATAATAAACCATGTCTGTTATAATAAACCATGTCTGTTATAATAAACCATAAACCATGTCTGTTATAATAAACCATAAACCATGTCTGTTATAATAAACCATGTCTGTTATAATAAACCATGTCTGTTATAATAAACCATGTCTGTTATAATAAACCATGTCTGTTATAATAAACCATGTCTGTTATAGTAAACCATGTCTGTTATAATAAACCATGTCTGTTATAATAAACCATGTCTGTTATAATAAACCATGTCTGTTATAATAAACCATGTCTGTTATAATAAACCATGTCTGTTATAATAAACCATAAACCATGTCTGTTATAATAAACCATAAACCATGTCTGTTATAATAAACCATGTCTGTTATAATAAACCATGTCTGTTATAATAAACCATGTCTGTTATAATAAACCATGTCTGTTATAATAAACCATGTCTGTTATAATAAACCATGTCTGTTATAATAAACCATGTCTGTTATAATAAACCATGTCTGTTATAGTAAACCATGTCTGTTATAATAAACCATGTCTGTTATAATAAACCATGTCTGTTATAATAAACCATGTCTGTTATAATAAACCATGTCTGTTATAATAAACCATGTCTGTTATAATAAACCATGTCTGTTATAATAAACCATGTCTGTTATAATAAACCATAAACCATGTCTGTTATAATAAACCATAAACCATGTCTGTTATAATAAACCATAAACCATGTCTGTTATAATAAACCATGTCTGTTATAATAAACCATGTCTGTTATAATAAACCATGTCTGTTATAATAAACCATGTCTGTTATAATAAACCATGTCTGTTATAATAAACCATGTCTGTTATAATAAACCATGTCTGTTATAATAAACCATAAACCATGTCTGTTATAATAAACCATGTCTGTTATAATAAACCATGTCTGTTATAATAAACCATGTCTGTTATAATAAACCATGTCTGTTATAGTAAACCATGTCTGTTATAGTAAACCATGTCTGTTATAGTAAACCATGTCTGTTATAATAAACCATAAACCATGTCTGTTATAATAAACCATAAACCATGTCTGTTATAATAAACCATGTCTGTTATAATAAACCATGTCTGTTATAATAAACCATGTCTGTTATAGTAAACCATGTCTGTTATAGTAAACCATGTCTGTTATAATAAACCATGTCTGTTATAATAAACCATGTCTGTTATAGTAAACCATGTCTGTTATAGTAAACCATGTCTGTTATAGTAAACCATGTCTGTTATAATAAACCATGTCTGTTATAATAAACCATGTCTGTTATAATAAACCATGTCTGTTATAGTAAACCATGTCTGTTATAGTAAACCATGTCTGTTATAGTAAACCATGTCTGTTATAATAAACCATAAACCATGTCTGTTATAATAAACCATGTCTGTTATAATAAACCATGTCTGTTATAATAAACCATGTCTGTTATAATAAACCATGTCTGTTATAATAAACCATGTCTGTTATATTAAACCATAAACCATGTCTGTTATAATAAACCATGTCTGTTATAATAAACCATGTCTGTTATAGTAAACCATGTCTGTTATAATAAACCATGTCTGTTATAATAAACCATGTCTGTTATAATAAACCATGTCTGTTATAGTAAACCATGTCTGTTATAATAAACCATGTCTGTTATAATAAACCATGTCTGTTATAGTAAACCATGTCTGTTATAATAAACCATGTCTGTTATAATAAACCATGTCTGTTATAGTAAACCATGTCTGTTATAGTAAACCATGTCTGTTATAATAAACCATGTCTGTTATAATAAACCATGTAGTGGGTTCGATCCCGACCACCCGTCATTAGAATGTATGCACACATGACTGTAAGTCGCTTTGGATAAAAAGCATCTGCTAAATGGCATATATTATTATTATTATTATTATTATATTATTCTGTTATAATAAACCATGTCTGTTTATAATAAACCATGTCTGTTATAATAAACCATGTCTGTTATAATAAACCATGTCTGTTATAGTAAACCATGTCTGTTATAATAAAACCATAAACCATGTCTGTTATAATAAACCATGTCTGTTATAATAAACCATGTCTGTTATAATAAACCATGTCTGTTATAATAAACCATGTCTGTTATAATAAACCATGTCTGTTATAATAAACCATAAACCATGTCTGTTATAATAAAACCATGTCTGTTATAATAAATAAAACCATGTCTGTTATAATAAACCATGTCTGTTATAATAAACCATGTCTGTTATAATAAACCATGTCTGTTATAGTAAAACCATGTCTGTTATAATAAACCATGTCTGTTATAATAAACCATGTCTGTTATAATAAACCATGTCTGTTATAATAAACATGTCTGTTATAGTAAACCATGTCTGTTATAGTAAACCATGTCTGTTATAATAAACATGTCTGTTATAGTAAACCATGTCTGTTATAATAAACCATGTCTGTTATAATAAACCATGTCTGTTATAATAAAACCATGTCATGTCTGTTATAATAAACCATAAACCATGTCTGTTATAATAAACCATGTCTGTTATAATAAACATGTCTGTTATAATAAACCATGTCTGTTATAATAAACCATAAACCATGTCTGTTATAATAAACCATGTCTGTTTAATAAACCATGTCTGTTATAATAAACCATGTCTGTTATAGTAAAATCTGTTATAATAAACCATGTCTGTTATAATAAACCATGTCTGTTATAGTAAACCATGTCTGTTATAATAAACCATGTCTGTTATAATAAACCATGTCTGTTATAATAAACCATGTCTGTTATAATAAACCATGTCTGTTATATATGTCTGTTATAATAAACCATGTCTGTTATAATAGTTATAATAAAAACCATGTCTGTTATAATAAACCATGTCTGTTATAGTAAACCATGTCTGTTATAATATGTCTGTTATAAAACCATGTCTGTTATAATAAACCATGTCTGTTATATGTCTGTAGTAAAAACCATGTCTGTTATAATAAACCATAAACCATGTCTGTTATAATAAACCATGTCTGTTATAATAAACCATGTTATAATAAACCATGTCTGTTATAGTAAACCATGTCTGTTATAATAAACCATGTCTGTTATAATAAACCATGTCTGTTATAATAAACCATGTCTGTTATATAAACCATAAACCATGTCTGTTATAATAAACCATGTCTGTTATAGTAAACCATGTAAACCATGTCTGTTATAATAAACCATGTCTGTTATAATAAACCATGTCTGTTATAATAAACCATGTCTGTTATAATAAACCATGTCTGTTATAATAAACCATGTCTGTTATAGTAAACCATGTCTGTTATAATAAACCATGTCTGTTATAATAATAAACCATGTCTGTTATAATAAACCATGTCTGTTATAATAATAAAATAAACCATGTCTGTTATAATAAACCATGTCTGTTATAGTAAACCATGTCTGTTATAATAAACCATGTCTGTTATAATAAATATTATGTCTGTTATAATAAACCATGTCTGTTATAATAAACCAAAACCATGTCTGTTATAATAAACCATGTCTGTTATAATAAACCATGTCTGTTATAGTAATAAACCATGTCTGTTATAGTAAACCATGTCTGTTATAATAAACCATGTCTGTTATAATAAACCATGTCTGTTCTAAACCATGTCTGTTATAATAAACCATGTCTGTTATAGTAAACCATGTCTGTTATAATAAACCATCATGTCTGTTATAATAAACCATGTCTGTTATAATAAACCATGTCTGTTATATTAAACCATGTCTGTTATAATAAACCATGTCTGTTATAATAAACCATGTCTGTTATAATAAACCATGTCTGTATAATAAAACCATGTCTGTTATAATAAACCATGTCTGTTATAATAAACCATAAACCATGTCTGTTATAATAAACCATGTCTGTTATAATAAACCATGTCTGTTATAATAAACCATGTCTGTTATAGTAAACCATGTCTGTTATAGTAAACCATAAACCATGTCTGTTTATAAACCATAAACCATGTCTGTTATAGTAAACCATGTCTGTTATAATAAAACCATAAACCATGTCTGTTATAGTAAACCATGTCTGTTATAGTAAACCATGTCTGTTATAATAAACCATGTCTGTTATAAAGTAAACCATGTCTGTTATAATAAACCATAAACCATGTCTGTTATAATAAACCATGTCTGTTATAATAAACCATAAACCATGTCTGTTTATAATAAACCATGTCTGTTATAGTAAACCATGTCTGTTATAATAAACCATGTCTGTTATAGTAAACCATGTCTGTTATAGTAAACCATGTCTGTTATAATAAACCATGTCTGCTATAGTAAACCATGTCTGTTATAGTAAACCATGTCTGTTATAATAAACCATAAACCATGTCTGTTATAATAAACCATGTCTGTTATAATAAAATAAACCATGTCTGTTATAGTAAACCATGTCTGTTATAGTAAACCATAAACCATGTCTGTTATAATAAACCATGTCTGTTATAATAAACCATGTCTGTTATAGTAAACCATGTCTGTTATAATAAACCATAAACCATGTCTGTTATAGTAAACCATGTCTGTTATAATAAACCATAAACCATGTCTGTTATAATAAACCATGTCTGTTATAATAAACCATGTCTGTTATAGTAAACCATGTCTGTTATAATAAACCATGTCTGTTATAGTAAACCATGTCTGTTATAGTAAACCATGTCTGTTATAATAAACCATGTCTGTTATAATAAACCATGTCTGTTATAGTAAACATGTCTGTTATAATAAACCATGTCTGTTATAATAAACCATGTCTGTTATAGTAAACCATGTCTGTTATAATAAACCATGTCTGTTATAATAAACCATGTCTGTTATAGTAAACCATGTCTGTTATAATAAACCATGTCTGTTATAGTAAACCATGTCTGTTATAGTAAACCATGTCTGTTATAATAAACCATGTCTGTTATAGTAAACCATGTCTGTTATAATAAACCATGTCTGTTATAATAAACCATGTCTGTTATAGTAAACCATGTCTGTTATAATAAACCATGTCTGTTATAGTAAACCATGTCTGTTATAATAAACCATGTCTGTTATAGTAAACCATGTCTGTTATAATAAACCATGTCTGTTATAGTAAACCATGTCTGTTATAGTAAACCATGTCTGTTATAATAAACCATGTCTGTTATAGTAAACCATGTCTGTTATAATAAACCATGTCTGTTATAATAAACCATGTCTGTTATAGTAAACCATGTCTGTTATAATAAACCATGTCTGTTATAATAAACCATGTCTGTTATAGTAAACCATGTCTGTTATAATAAACCATGTCTGTTATAGTAAACCATGTCTGTTATAATAAACCATGTCTGTTATAATAAACCATGTCTGTTATAGTAAACCATGTCTGTTATAATAAACCATAAACCATGTCTGTTATATAAACCAGTTACATAATAAACCATGTCTGTTATAGTAAACCATGTCTGTTATAATAAACCATGTCTGTTATAGTAAACCATGTCTGTTATAATAAACCATAAACCATGTCTGTTATAATAAACCATGTCTGTTATAGTAAACCATGTCTGTTATAATAAACCATAAACCATGTCTGTTATAGTAAACCATGTCTCTTATAATAAACCATGTCTGTTATAATAAACCATAAACCATGTCTGTTATAATAAACCATGTCTGTTATAATAAACCATGTCTGTTATAATAAACCATGTCTGTTATAATAAACCATGTCTGTTATAATAAACCATAAACCATGTCTGTTATAATAAACCATGTCTGTTATAATAAACCCTGTTATAATAAACCATGTCTGTTATAATAAACCATGTCTGTTATAATAAACCATGTCTGTTATAATAAACCATGTCTGTTATAGTAAACCATGTCTGTTATAATAAACCATAAACCATGTCTGTTATAATAAACCATGTCTGTTATAGTAAACCATGTCTGTTATAATAAACCATAAACCATGTCTGTTATAGTAAACCATGTCTGTTATAATAAACCATGTCTGTTATAATAAACCATAAACCATGTCTGTTATAATAAACCATGTCTGTTATAATAAACCATGTCTGTTATAATAAACCATGTCTGTTATAATAAACCATGTCTGTTATAGTAAACCATGTCTGTTATAGTAAACCATGTCTGTTATAATAAACCATAAACCATGTCTGTTATAATAAACCATAAACCATGTCTGTTATAATAAACCATGTCTGTTATAATAAACCATAAACCATGTCTGTTATAATAAACCATAAACCATGTCTGTTATAATAAACCATGTCTGTTATAATAAACCATGTCTGTTATAATAAACCATGTCTGTTATAATAAACCATAAACCATGTCTGTTATAATAAACCATGTCTGTTATAATAAACCATAAACCATGTCTGTTATAATAAACCATGTCTGTTATAATAAACCATGTCTGTTATAGTAAACCATGTCTGTTATAATAAACCATGTCTGTTATAATAAACCATGTCTGTTATAATAAACCATGTCTGTTATAATAAACCATGTCTGTTATAATAAACCATGTCTGTTATAGTAAACCATGTCTGTTATAATAAACCATAAACCATGTCTGTTATAATAAACCATAAACCATGTCTGTTATAGTAAACCATGTCTGTTATAATAAACCATAAACCATGTCTGTTATAATAAACCATAAACCATGTCTGTTATAGTAAACCATGTCTGTTATAGTAAACCATGTCTGTTATAATAAACCATAAACCATGTCTGTTATAATAAACCATAAACCATGTCTGTTATAGTAAACCATGTCTGTTATAATAAACCATAAACCATGTCTGTTATAGTAAACCATGTCTGTTATAATAAACCATAAACCATGTCTGTTATAGTAAACCATGTCTGTTATAAACCATAAACCATGTCTGTTATAGTAAACCATGTCTGTTATAGTAAACCATGTCTGTTATAATAAACCATAAACCATGTCTGTTATAATAAACCATAAACCATGTCTGTTATAGTAAACCATGTCTGTTATAATAAACCATAAACCATGTCTGTTATAATAAACCATGTCTGTTATAATAAACCATGTCTGTTATAATAAACCATGTCTGTTATAATAAACCATAAACCATGTCTGTTATAATAAACCATGTCTGTTATAATAAACCATGTCTGTTATAATAAACCATGTCTGTTATAATAAACCATGTCTGTTATAGTAAACCATGTCTGTTATAATAAACCATGTCTGTTATAATAAACCATGTCTGTTATAGTAAACCATGTCTGTTATAATAAACCATAAACCATGTCTGTTATAGTAAACCATGTCTGTTATAGTAAACCATGTCTGTTATAATAAACCATAAACCATGTCTGTTATAATAAACCATGTCTGTTATAATAAACCATGTCTGTTATAATAAACCATGTCTGTTATAGTAAACCATGTCTGTTATAATAAACCATAAACCATGTCTGTTATAGTAAACCATGTCTGTTATAATAAACCATGTCTGTTATAATAAACCATAAACCATGTCTGTTATAGTAAACCATGTCTGTTATAATAAACCATAAACCATGTCTGTTATAATAAACCATGTCTGTTATAGTAAACCATGTCTGTTATAATAAACCATGTCTGTTATAATAAACCATAAACCATGTCTGTTATAATAAACCGTGTCTGTTATAGTAAACCATGTCTGTTATAATAACCATGTCTGTTATAATAAACCATAAAACCATGTCTGTTATAATAAACCATAAACCATGTCTGTTATAATAAACCATGTCTGTTATAATAAACCATGTCTGTTATAATAAACCATGTCTGTTATAGTAAACCATGTCTGTTATAGTAAACCATGTCTGTTATAGTAAACCATGTCTGTTATAGTAAACCATGTCTGTTATAGTAAACCATGTCTGTTATAATAAACCATGTCTGTATAATAAAATAAACCATGTCTGTTATAATAAACCATGTCTGTTATAATAAACCATGTCTGTTATAATAAACCATGTCTGTTATAATAAACCATGTCTGTTATAATAAACCATGTCTGTTATAATAAACCATGTCTGTTATAATAAACCATAAACCATGTCTGTTATAATAAACCATGTCTGTTATAATAAACCATAAACCATGTCTGTTATAATAAACCATGTCTGTTATAATAAACCATGTCTGTTATAATAAACTTCATAAACCATGTCTGCTTATAGTAAACCATGTCTGTTATAGTAAACCATGTCTGTTATAATAAACCATAAACCATGTCTGTTATAATAAACCATGTCTGTTATAATAAACCATGTCTGTTATAATAAACCATGTCTGTTATAATAAACCATAAACCATGTCTGTTATAATAAACCATGTCTGTTATAATAAAACCATGTCTGTTATAATAAACCATGTCTGTTATAATAAACCATGTCTGTTATAGTAAACCATAAACCATGTCTGTTATAATAAACCATGTCTGTTATAATAAACCATGTCTGTTATAATAAACCATGTCTGTTATAATAAACCATGTCTGTTATAATAAACCATGTCTGTTATAATAAACCATGTCTGTTATAATAAACCATGTCTGTTATAATAAACCATAAACCATGTCTGTTATAATAAACCATGTCTGTTATAATAAACCATGTCTGTTATAATAAACCATGTCTGTTATAATAAACCATCTGTTATAATAAACCATGTCTGTTATAGTAAACCATGTCTGTTATAATAAACCATGTCTGTTATAATAAACCATGTCTGTTATAATAAACCATGTCTGTTATAATAAACCATGTCTGTTATAATAAACCATAAACCATGTCTGTTATAGTAAACCATGTCTGTTATAGTAAACCATGTCTGTTATAATAAACCATGTCTGTTATAATAAACTATAAACCATGTCTGTTATAGTAAACCATGTCTGTTATAGTAAACCATGTCTGTTATAATAAACCATAAACCATGTCTGTTATAATAAACCATGTCTGTTATAATAAACCATGTCTGTATAATAATAAACCATGTCTGTTATAATAAACCATAAACCATGTCTGTTATAGTAAACCATGTCTGTTATAGTAAAACTATGTCTGTTATAATAAACCATGTCTGTTATAGTAAACCATGTCTGTTATAATAAACCATGTCTGTTATAGTAAACCATGTCTGTTATAGTAAACCATGTCTGTTTAAATAAACCATGTCTGTTATAGTAAACCATGTCTGTTATAATAAACCATGTCTGTTATAATAAACCATGTCTGTTATAGTAAAAAACTATGTCTGTTATAATAAACCATGTCTGTTATAATAAACCATGTCTGTTATAGTAAACCATGTCTGTTATAATAAACCATGTCTGTTATAGTAAACCATGTCTGTTATAATAAACCATGTCTGTTATAATAAACCATGTCTGTTATAGTAAACCATGTCTGTTATAATAAACCATAAACCATGTCTGTTATAGTAAACCATGTCTGTTATAATAAACCATGTCTGTTATAGTAAACCATGTCTGTTATAATAAACCATGTCTGTTATAGTAAACCATGTCTGTTATAATAAACCATAAACCATGTCTGTTATAGTAAACCATGTCTGTTATAATAAACCATGTCTGTTATAATAAACCATAAACCATGTCTGTTATAATAAACCATGTCTGTTATAATAAACCATGTCTGTTATAATAAACCATGTCTGTTATAATAAACCATGTCTGTTATAATAAACCATAAACCATGTCTGTTATAATAAACCATGTCTGTTATAATAAACCATGTCTGTTATAATAAACCATGTCTGTTATAATAAACCATGTCTGTTATAATAAACCATGTCTGTTATAATAAACCATGTCTGTTATAATAAACCATGTCTGTTATAGTAAACCATGTCTGTTATAATAAACCATAAACCATGTCTGTTATAATAAACCATGTCTGTTATAGTAAACCATGTCTGTTATAATAAACCATAAACCATGTCTGTTATAGTAAACCATGTCTGTTATAATAAACCATGTCTGTTATAATAAACCATAAACCATGTCTGTTATAATAAACCATGTCTGTTATAATAAACCATGTCTGTTATAATAAACCATGTCTGTTATAATAAACCATGTCTGTTATAGTAAACCATGTCTGTTATAGTAAACCATGTCTGTTATAATAAACCATGTCTGTTATAATAAACCATAAACCATGTCTGTTATAATAAACCATAAACCATGTCTGTTATAATAAACCATGTCTGTTATAATAAACCATGTCTGTTATAATAAACCATGTCTGTTATAATAAACCATAAACCATGTCTGTTATAATAAACCATGTCTGTTATAATAAACCATAAACCATGTCTGTTATAATAAACCATAAACCATGTCTGTTATAATAAACCATGTCTGTTATAATAAACCATGTCTGTTATAGTAAACCATGTCTGTTATAATAAACCATGTCTGTTATAATAAACCATGTCTGTTATAATAAACCATGTCTGTTATAATAAACCATGTCTGTTATAGTAAACCATGTCTGTTATAATAAACCATAAACCATGTCTGTTATAATAAACCATAAACCATGTCTGTTATAGTAAACCATGTCTGTTATAATAAACCATAAACCATGTCTGTTATAGTAAACCATGTCTGTTATAATAAACCATGTCTGTTATAGTAAACCATGTCTGTTATAATAAACCATAAACCATGTCTGTTATAATAAACCATAAACCATGTCTGTTATAGTAAACCATGTCTGTTATAATAAACCATAAACCATGTCTGTTATAGTAAACCATGTCTGTTATAATAAACCATAAACCATGTCTGTTATAGTAAACCATGTCTGTTATAATAAACCATAAACCATGTCTGTTATAGTAAACCATGTCTGTTATAGTAAACCATGTCTGTTATAATAAACCATAAACCATGTCTGTTATAATAAACCATGTCTGTTATAATAAACCATGTCTGTTATAATAAACCATGTCTGTTATAATAAACCATAAACCATGTCTGTTATAATAAACCATGTCTGTTATAATAAACCATGTCTGTTATAATAAACCATGTCTGTTATAATAAACCATGTCTGTTATAGTAAACCATGTCTGTTATAATAAACCATGTCTGTTATAATAAACCATGTCTGTTATAGTAAACCATGTCTGTTATAATAAACCATAAACCATGTCTGTTATAGTAAACCATGTCTGTTATAGTAAACCATGTCTGTTATAATAAACCATAAACCATGTCTGTTATAATAAACCATGTCTGTTATAATAAACCATGTCTGTTATAATAAACCATGTCTGTTATAATAAACCATAAACCATGTCTGTTATAGTAAACCATGTCTGTTATAATAAACCATAAACCATGTCTGTTATAATAAACCATGTCTGTTATAGTAAACCATGTCTGTTATAATAAACCATGTCTGTTATAATAAACCATAAACCATG